>NW_007224976.1:215646-218580 GCF_000164805.1 Carlito syrichta | reverse complement strand
TGCGAAAAGCGCCGGCCGGGGCGAGGGCGAGGGCGAGGGCGAGGGCGAGCGCGGCGCAGAGCAGCGGCAGCCCGCTCTCCATCCTCCCTTCGCCGGGTCCCCAGCGGACGCGGGAGGACCAGGACGTGCGGGGGAAACGCAGCCAAGAGCGGGATCCCAACGAGCCGAAGCGCTCCAACTCCGCCTCGAGCCGCGCAGTCCTCAGCCGGTCTTGGAGAGAGGAGAGCGGCGAGGCAGCGCCTTCATCCGAGAGCGACGCTTCTCTTTTTGTGTCTCAAGTCGCCTGCATCCTGTCATTTAGCTCTGGTTTCCTCTCCCTTTTCCCACACTTGTTCCTCTTCCAGGAGCCACTGCCCGGGCCATGTCTCCAAAAAGGGGGAGGGGAGCCTGGGAGTGGGAGGAGGGAGGTAGGGCAACACACTCCAAAGCCAATTTCCAGGAAGGAAAAAAAAAAAAAAATCCGGCTTGTTTCTGGACCCGTTGGAGCCGAGGAGCTGGCGCCCAGGGGAGGTCCGGGTGTCTGCGGGAAGGAGAGGAGCAGGCAATGAAAAGATGAGCGGGAGACGGAGGAGTTTCACCAACTGCACCCCCGCCTCCCCCTGCTCCCCCGCTTCCTCCTCCCCCTCCCCCCATCCGCGCTCCGGAGCCCTCCCTGCCTCCTCCCTCCCCTCTCCCCGCACAGGCTCGCCTGTAATTGCCTGACAGGAGACTGGGAGGAACAAGTTTCCTCGGTGTGCTGCCCCGCTCCGTGTGTCTGTCTCTGTCGGAGGCCCTGCAGGGATCGCCACGGGAAGGAGGGCGCCGGGGTCCGCGCCCAGGGCGCGCGGCTGTGTGTGTTGGAAGGAGGCGCGCGAGGCGGGCGCCAGCCTCAGGGTCAGGCCAGCCTCCCTCGGGCGCTGGCCCCGGAACCCCCCGGGGGGAGAGCTGGGCAGCTCCGGGAAGCCAGGAGCCCACCGACGCGGGGTGCGGAGCGCCCGGGAGGTGGCGGCTGCTTCTCGCGACTCCGAATCCCGGAGCCCGCGCCCGAGGCGGCGAGGAGCGCCGGGTCCCCCAGTGCCACTCCCCACCGCGCCAGCCCCAGACTTGTGGCAGGAGCTGCCGGGTGCGCCCAGACGATCCGCGCCGGGGCTGGAGGACGGGGAGGGAAAACCGGGCCGGAGTGGAAGACGCTCCGCGGTGGCGGGCGAGGGGTGGCGGTGTCGCTCCCGTGTAAAGCCGAGTCAGACCTCCCGGGCGGGCGAGGCCGGGCAGCAACACTCCACCGCCTCCCCGGCCCGCACTGGGGCGCGCGGTTGAGTGCCAAGTGCGCCCGGGTGCCCTCCGCGCGCCGCGGGCTTCATTGTTTCCCGGGATTTGGTGTTCCGGAAAGGGCAGGGGGAACGCGGGAGCGCAGGAGGTGCTGCGCCTTCCAAGCTAGGGGGCAGCCGCCGCCCGACCCCGCCCAGCCTTGTCTCGGAGCCCAGGTGCTGGGGAGGTGGGCTGGAAATGAGGGGTCGAGTGGCCCCCGTTTCAGTGCATCCCGAGGGAGGGCGAAGAGCGGCGGGGAAGGGAGTGTTCTCTGCAGGGTCTTCCCAGTGCTCGCTCCCGGCCACAGGCGATTGTGCACGCCGGCCCCAGAGCTCCTGCCCACCCCACCTCCCCGGCGGCACGGCCCCACGCCCGCTGGAAGCCCCCAGGTCCACCCCCGAGGAGTTTCCGAGAACTGCTGCGGGAGGCGTGTGCGAATTTGAATAGCAAGGACATTTCAGGGAACAAACAGGTTGCGGCCACCGATCAGGCCCTGACGAAGGGGTAGTGTCCACGGACTACTTCCCACCGAGTTTGCGGGGAAGGTGAAAAGGTCATCCGCCTCACACACCGCTAAAGCAAATCCCGATTCCTACCTGGCGCAAAGAGCTGGCAAAGGAGAGTTAGGAATGTTGGCAAGGAGACCCTGGTCAAAGGTTTTGGCGGACGAACTAGGGCGGGCAGAGACAAGGGCAACCTAAGGCGCGCGAGCCCGGGGCCAAGACTCCGCGCGCACGGTCTTGGCTGGGCGCAGTGAAGCGCGCTTCGGGGTGGAGGCGGGCCCCGGCCGCAGGGAGCTGCCCCGCGGCGCCCGCACCGCCACGCTGTCTCGCCCCGCCGTCCAGCCTTCCTTCTCTGCGGCGCATCCCCCTGGAACCCCGCCGCTCAGCTGGAGCCCGGGTCCCCGGGCGCGCCTCCTTTCTCTTGCCGGTTCTCCTCCCCACACCCCGGCTCTCGGACCCCTGGGAGGCTCGGGGTGGCACGGGGCCACTGGAAATCCGGAAGTCAAACGCCTAGGTGGAGCGGAGGGGGCAGTGGCAGGGACGTGGGCAGCCCCGCGCCGGGGGCCCGCGGAAGGCGAGGCGGGGGCGACAAAACAAAAAACAAAAAATAAATTAATCACACATTAAGAATTCTTCATATTCTTCAAAGGCTATATTCTATGTTAAAATCTTACTTATGCAGGTACCATTGCTGATAAAGTGTGCCCCATTTGTATACCTGACCCTGAACTGTACCCCCCATTTTTAAAATTAAAATCAATGCATGTAATTTGTCACAAAAAAAACCAACTTTACTTGTAATAAATAACATTTGTTAATTCTTATCAACAAAACTCACTTTTTTAGCCTTTCTATTATACTCCTTAAAAAGGACAACTTTTAAACTATGTTGGATTGCTAATCAGTAGATTACATTCTGGAAAGAAAGGCAATATGAACTGCAAGCCAATTTCTTCATTTCTACTACACTTTCAAGCTCTAAATTGTATACACCTACTATTCAGATTATCTAAGGAAAGGGTTTCTGTGCTAGGTAGGGATTGCACTCTATCATCAAGCATGTGCTGAACAGCTATTACCATGTGCACCAAAATGTTAAGATTCATTCAAATATTAACATGAAATTTATTATTATATTTGAAAA
>NW_007224976.1:157825-215626 GCF_000164805.1 Carlito syrichta | reverse complement strand
CTCTCGGTTACCACCCGCGCGTCGCCTCCCGCCTGCCTCTCCTCCTCGCGCGCAGCCCCGCCAGTGTCAGCCCCCCCACCCGCCCCAGGCGAGCGACAACGTCAGATTTAGGGTGACCCCGAGCGACCTCGGCCCAGGGCTCCAGGGAGAGGCGCCTCGCAGGACCTGGCAGATTGACAGAGAAGGGACCGGGCGGGGGCAGCGGCCGAGGTGGCCTGGAGCCGCAGACACCCGCCTGCTTCCTAGGGGAAGGCGACCGGCCTGCGCCTCTCGGGGTGAGCGCGGGGACACACGCGGGAGACTTAAGCAGTGTTGTTTTTAGAAAACTGCCGCCAATCTCTCTTCCCCTTTCCCTGCTGAGTGTGCATTCCCCAGCCGAGACCCGCCAGGCCAATGAATAAAGCCACCGGATCGTGCACCCTGCGGGAAACTACCCCCACCCCGACCCCGTCCCCTTCTGCTCCCTCCTGCCTTGCCCCGGGGAAGGCTCCTCCAGTGGGACAACAGAGAAAACGCCCGTCTCCTTTCTTGCTCATCAGCTGAGCACTTTTTCTGGCTGTCTGCAACCAACGCATAAGGCAGGCACTATGCACACTGAGGGAAACACCATCTTTAAGTTCTGCCTCGGATTGGATTGTGCTGCTTTTAGTTGGTCCGAGGCTTTTCTGAACTCCTTAGTTTCCACATACAGGACTGGATAATGGAGCCCCGGCCACACTGATTGATAATTTCAGGCTGTTGGGTTGCTACACAGCAAATTGTCCTTGCTAACAACCTCTTTCCTTTGCTGCTGGGTTCCACTAAGTGGTGGAAAGGGTCAGTTTTAGATTTCTGCAATTTTCCAGCAAGGGAGACAGGACGACTTTATATGAGAATAAGTGAGAGACGAAGGAAGAACTTGGCAGTGTTCCTAGGTTGATTTTATTTTGGTCTCATGACCATATCATTCTTCCTGATATCACATCCCCAGACTAGGTAGGACTCAGGTCTACTGGAGGAAAGAGCCACCTACCGCATCCCAGAATGCCCTGCAGAGGCTGTCCTCAGGCCATACCCACCTCTTGGACCTACCCAGGAGCTGCTGCAGAGATAAGGCCCTGGACTTGGACTCTCGGAGCCTGGCTGGAACCATGGTGGTGGTTTGGAATAGACTGGATGGTAGATGCTCAGTGCCTTTCATCAAGCCATCATCAGTTTGTCAGAGGTAAGGTGGAATCATGACTCCCAGAAGTCCGCTTGAGCCACTAGATTTCTCAAAGTACTTCAGGCTGATGCAATATGGAGATTCAGGTTGGTCGTTCAAAACTGTATCTATCAAGTCTAGTTTTTTAAAACATCAAACCCATATATTTCAGAAAAGCAATAGAACACCATATTTTTAGTAAGCACTAACCTACATTTGAAATGTAAGAATAGAAAACGTGAAACTGGGAAGAGATTAAAAGCTGGAATTTAAATTAACTAGTATTTAAAAAATGACACTTCTGTGAAATGACTATCATGCAAGAGGGGTCTTTTCAGTCTCCTTTGTAGCTATCTCCTTAAAATGTAGTGGCAAAGAAGGAAGAAAATAAACAAATGAATCTTTACTTTTGGATCCCTCATTTTCAGCCTTTTAAAAGTTACCTTGAAAAGTCTTCAAATGTTGGAAAAAAGACTACTAGCATCTAAAATTTTAAAGCAAGTTTACAAGACAAAGTTTTTGTAACACATTATATTCAATAAATAAAGTTGAAAGAAGACAGTGCTCAATTTTGAATGATGTTGGTAGATTCAAAATGTTTGCTGGTGATAGAGGATAAGGCTATATTTGAAAACTATATTATTTGAAAGGATAATCTTAAATCTGCTTTCATTGGATTATTTTTATTTATTTATTTATTTATTTTGCGTGGGAGTCTCACTCTGTCGCCCAGGCTGGAGTGCAGTGACACACATTTGCGACCACTCCAGTATCCACCTTCTGGGCTGCGGTGATTTTTCTGCTTCAGTCTTCCAAATAGCTAGAACTACAGGCACGCGCTATCACGCCTGGCTAAGTTTTTAAATTTATTGTTAGAGACGAGGACTCGCCAAATTGCCTGGGCTGGTCTAGAACCCACAGGCTCAGGCAATCCATTCACTTCAACCTCCCAAAGTGCTGGGATTACAGACTGAATCACTGAGCCCAATTGGATTACTTTTAAATTAGGAAAATTAAAATGATATTAACCAACAGAAACAGTCATCAAATCAATAAAAACATCATTAGAGAGAACATATTCAAAATTTCAAAAGGACTATTTAAAATAGGACAGTCTTTAAATTATTATTTGAACTATCAAAATAGGGAAGTGACTTGACTGCCTCTTAATATTTCATCATAGTTTTTTATAAATAAAGAACTTAAGTTTCAAGTGATTGGGGAGAAATCTGTAAAAATTATTTTTAAAATATCAGATGAAGACCACAAAAATAGTTGAGAATTGTTGAATTTCCTAAAAGAATTTAATTGTATTTTAATTAGGGGATACTGGCTGTTGTGTGTAGAATGGGTAATGAGTGGAGCATGGGAAGATGGGAAGAGACCAATTATGAAGTAACTATAGTCGCATCTAACCAAGAGTTTGAACAAGGACCATGGCGGTGGAGATTGGGAAAGGATGCATTCCAGGAGTATTTAGAAAGTATAAAGAACAGGACAAACGGGGAGGTGGATATGCCAGTGATGGAGAGGTACTGTCAAAGATGGTCCATAAGATTCAGGATGGGTAATGATAGCCTTCAGACAGGCAAAGAAGAAGAAATTCCAGGAGTATTTAGAAAGTATAAAGAACAGGACAAACGGGGAGGTGGATATGCCAGTGATGGAGAGGTACTGTCAAAGATGGTCCATAAGATTCAGGATGGGTAATGATAGCCTTCAGACAGGCAAGAAGAAGTTTGGAAGGAAGATCATGAGTTTGATTTGGGTTAGGTTCAGTTTCTGGTCTCTTTGAGACAATCAAATGAGTTAGGAATACAGAAGAGTTGTTTGGATTGGAGATTATAAATCGGTGAGCCACTGACATGTAGACGATAGTAATAGAAGTGAAATAAATGGATAAAATTGCTGAGGGAATTAAAAAAGGAGGCCAAGGACAGAATTCAGAGGAAGTGTTAATGCCTGGATTGTCAGGATGAGCCAATAAACAACCTTGTGAAGGAGCAACTGGAGAGGTAGGCAGAAAACCAGGAGAGTGTATTGTCATATTGCCATATTGCCATAAAGGCCAAGTAGTAGGGGGGTTTCTGAAAAGAAGTATGGTCAAGAGTTGAACACCATCAAGAGTTCTGGTTAGATGAAGACTGGAATGCAATTGGACTTGGTGTGATGGTTACTGAAAATTGACTTTAGCAATAATCATTCAATGGAATGATGGAGGAACAGGATTGGAGGTCAGATTGCAATGGGCTGAGCCATCAGTGGCAGTAAAGAGAGACAATAAATCAAGATAATTCTCTCTGAAAGTTTCCAAAGAAGGGGAGGAGCCAGACAATAGCTCTAGAAGGATGAGCAGTGGAGAGAGGCTGTTTTTATTTTCTTTTTTCTTTGCTCTTAAGGTGGTGAACATTCTTAAATGCTGATTGATAAGATCTAGTATTCGGGGAAATGTTGAGATTAAAGCACAGAAAAGATCATCAGGGTGCAAGTTACCAGAGAAGGAAGAGAGGGACACACTGTAGAGCCCAAATGGATGGACAGCTCCTCCGTTATAACAGTGGGGAAAGAGGAGCTGATGAGTGTCATCACAAGTGGGTTGTCCTTTCGGCGGGGGCAGTTTCTCTCTACTCACTTTCATTTTCTCTGTGCAGTCAGTCCCTAGCTTTTGGTTAGAGTAACTGTGAAGGAGAGGTGCTAGAAGTCTCCAGAGAGCAATGAAAATTTAAGTGGCCGACCAAGCTGACCAGAGAAGCTGTTGTCATTGCTATTGTTTTGATAATTTTGTAAGTTGAAAATTTGAGCTAAGAGTACATTCTGTATAAACCACACTCTAGAAAAATTGGCTAGTTTTTAATGAAACTCACAAAAATCTGCTTAACGCATGATGAAGTTGTAATATAATATTAATAATATTTCAGCTTTAGTAACTCGAATGTTCTATAAATGTTCTTTTTTATAAAGGAATTTTTATAACCATTATTTATAACAAATTAACATGTCTATTGATGTGCAGGAAAAATGTCCCCCCAAATAACTCTTTGCAATAATGTCTTCACTCTTTTTTCTCTATTCTCATCTTTGTCTTTGATCTTCCTAGAGATAGAAGAATTTAAAAATTTCATTTATAACCTATGCCAGACATCCACAGACTGGCTTATTTAGATAATTCGCATGAAATACAACCAAAATGTTTCTTCAGTTTTGTAAAGTCTAGACTTAACATCAATATTGTACACATTTTTCAGATACATGTGATTTTTTAAAAAAAGAATTACACAATTTTCTGCCTTGATAGTTCAGTCAGTTGTAATGGGTAGGCCATCAGTGGGCATTGTTTTCAACAAAGCCCTTTTCCTTCAATTTATTATGTTAATAATAAATTGAACACTTCTTGGTTGATTGCTAGCCACAAAAAGCTCTGTCTTGGTGAACTTGCTCTAATGCCACACAAAAACTTGTAGGACGTAAAGAAGTCCTGAAGAACTTTCTGAAACTTCTATTTTATTTGTCTTTGAGTAAGGGTCTCATTCTGTCACTCATGCTGGAATGCAGTGGCGTGATCACAGTTCACTGCAGCCTTGAACTCCTGTGCTCAAGCGATCCTCCCACCTCAGCCTGTAGCTGGGACTATAGCCATGTGCCACCACACACAGCTAATTTTTTATTTTTTGTAGAAACAGTATTTTGCTCTGCTGCCCAGGCTGGTCCCGAACTCTGGAAATTTTATATTTTAAGAAGTATTCATTCAGCCTATTAGTACAACAGTTTACCTTTTGGCAAGCACGTTTTCTTCCTGGTCAGATGCTATAAACACCCCAGCAGGGACCATAAATAGCAATGTGAACAGCTAGGAAAAATACCTTGCTAACAGATACTCCTGCACTTTCTCTTTATTTCCTCGCTGTAAGTTTTAGTTGAAGAAATTGGAAATAACAAAATGTAAAAGTTGAGACAGCAAAACTGTAAAGTGACAGGTGATAAAACAAAATATATCAGTTTGCATTTTAAAATGTAAAGCACAAAAACAAACACACATTGGGACTCTCTAATTAGTATAATTTGCATTCACAGAGTTCAAAGCGGACCTGAGTATTACCATTCTCTAAAGCATTACTTCTCACGCCACAGGTGGAGGGGCTGAGGTACACTGAGTGTTTAAATTTGGCAAAGTTATGAAGAAATTCTGTGATGGAATAAAATATGGGAAAGGAATGTTTTAAATTTGAGTTTGTGTCTTAAAGAAGATAAAAATAAAACTCTATAATAAAATAAGGCTAAACAACACAGTTGGCCCATTATTTTGAAAATTCACAAGAGTTTCTATAAGTTTGTACTTCATGAGGTCAAATGGCTTCTTGAAATTTACACTGTAACACTGTGTCCAGTCTGGTGTGCAAAGGTACACTTGTCCTCTGTAGCTCCTTTTTCTAAGTTTTTAAAATCCTTCGTGATTTCTCAGCTTTAGTAATTATGTTGGGGCATCGACTAGATGTAGTCAAACATACTCAAATTTAACTCATACTCAAATTTACTCAAACATATTCAAATTTAATGTTGTCTCCCAAAGCAAACTCTTGCCTCATTGATTTTTAAAATTCTTTGGACCCTGGTTTGTGAATGTGTGCTTTGGGTTTCAGAACAGTTATCCATTTTAGGTGGATCAACTCTGATATTGTATCTGTTATCTGTGTATTTGATATTAGTCCTGATCATGTCAGGTGCATACCTTTTATTCTGTAGCATACAAGACAGCAACTTAAATGTCACATATAAGAGGAAGCATCTCATATGTTCCAGGATACATGAATGCATGTTAATTGGGGCTTTTCAGCTGCATATCAAGAAACATTAGCTTAAGCAGAAAAGTGATATAATGATCTTAACTGGAAAATCATGGAGTGGCCTGGCTTCAGGGATAGCTACAGTCAAAAGTTCCACTGATGCCAGTCAGCAGGATGTCTTCTGTGTTTTTGCCTGAGCTGGCTTCATTCTTAAGCCAGCATGCTCCAAGTGGTGTCATAGGTGGGAATAATAGCTGAATGCTTAAGTGGTCCTTCAAGGTCATGATCACAGAGAGAGGATTCAGGGGCAGAATGATTTCTGCTTCAGAGTTTGTAATTATCATTAATAAACATCTGATTCGCTTCAGTTGGATTGTATGCCCATTCCTGGGCCAGTTAGTTGTCGTGGGAGATCGGTTACACTTATTAGTACACCCTGGCCATGGGCACGAGAACACATGGTAGACAGAATGCAGAGAAGCCTTCTCCAAGAGCAAAGGAGAGTCTCTGGATTATGTGGCCAGAATAAAGCGAAATGGATGCCAGGCTGCCAGTGGGCACAGGTGTCTACTATTCAGCTGCCCACTCTTTGTTAATGTCAGTTGTTTTCAAGAGAGAGTAAAGTTGACTCTTGAGCATCATGAAGTTAAGGTTGCCAATCCCCCTGCACAGTTGAAAATCCGGGTATAGCTTTTGACTCCCACAAAACTTAAATTAGCCTACTGTTGACTGGAAGCCTTACCTATAGCATAAACAATCAATTAACACATATTTTGTATATGTATTGTATACTGTATTCTTATAATAAAGTAAGCTAGAGGAAAGATATTATTGAGAAAATCACTAGAAAGAGAAAATATATTTGTTATTCATTAGGAAGTGGATCCTCATAAAGGTCTTCATCCTTGTCATCTTCAGGTTGAGTAGGCAGAGGCGGGTCTGGTCTTAATGTCTCAGGTGTGGCAGAGGAGGAAGAAAATCTGCAGATAAGTGGACACATGCAGCTCACCCCTGTGTTGTTCAGGGTCAACTGATAGGAAACTTTTGATTCTTAGTTTGTATTATGGCTGGTGTTAGTCTGTTGTGTTTGTTTGCTCTGTTTTCAGTGTTTTATCTGCATATCCAACTTGGCAGATAGCTTGAATCTGTAGTTTCTATTTTAACATCTGAGGCTAGTACTTCATTCAGGGTCAGCAATCAGTACACTTATGAAGCAGAAGAAGGAGTTCATTGATAACTCCATCTCCTTTGGAGTGTATGTCCCTAATTTTTATTTTTTCCCCTCCTTGTTCCCTCACAGGGCCTTCCAGGAAATATATCAGTGAAAGGGCTCAATACTTAACTCAGAATGGTAAGATTTCAGGTACCACTGTTAGCCAAGTAGGGGAAGTTTTTAGGTGCAAGGAACCTTCTAAACTATTCTCATAAAGATACAGTATCAAAATGTATCATGGGGTTCAGACAATTTAAGCTGCCTTTGAGAAGGAAATAAAAATCTATTTACTCTGGGGAGATTGCCATGAAGACACAGCCTAAGAATCACTTATAAAATAATGAGTTTTCTTCAACAAGTGAAAAAAATTTTAAGGGACTGTGATTGTGGACTCCATGAGTGGTGTGAAGTTTGCAAGATAACAGCAATAGCATCATAAAAGAAAAGGCTTGGAACAGACTGTTCTTCTGCAAATCTTATGTGGTATTTTTTTTTTTTTTATGTATGCTAAGACTCTTGGAACAAAAGAATTGCTTGACTATATTGAGATGTAGTTGGAACAGGCCCACACACGTCTGTGGTGCCAGTTTATTCTTTTACAAAATGGTACCTTTTAAAAAAATTATAAAATACACACTCAGATATGGATGGGAACAATGTTATGGAGTCTCACTTATGAAAGCATATGGCAGAAAGCATAACTTAATTTCCGAGCACTGTGCTGGGAGTCCATCCCCAGCTCCATACAACTCTTGGAGCAATTCTGAACCCCCATTGCTTTCTCATATTTTTCTCTGATGAGCTATTGAGGTCTCTCTGTCTCTGGAGAGTGACTATAAAGTCTAGTCCTGCTCTGACAGGGATCCAGGGAAGCGGGTCATAGCTGCTTTTAGTATGACTTTCATGGACATTTCTTTATCTTGATGAAAGGTCTAAAGCCTAAGTGTCCACCTGTGACCAGGTATCCCTGTCACCAGGACTTGATTTTTGTTGCTGTTGTTTCCAGAGTCAGGGCCTCACTATGTTGTCCAGGTTGGGGTGCAGTGGCATGATCATAGCTCACTGCAGCCTTATGCTACTGGGCCTAAGTGATTCTGCCACCTCAGCCTCCTGAGAAGCTGGGACTGTAGGCATACACTTACAAGACCCAGCTAATTTTTAAAAAATTTGCTCTGTTACCCAGGCGGATCTCAAAGTCACGAACTCAAATGATTCTCCTGCCTCAGCCTCCCAAAATGCTAGGTTTACAGGTACAAGCCACAATGCTGGCCCCATAGGCACTTATTTATCCTGGAAGACATGTCTGTGGCTCTTGTCTGACCTGTGTCCAGTTTATTACTGCCGAGATAGTCACTCTCTAGGAATGCACTGACCTGGAAAAACATTAGGTTCATTTGTGTCAGTCAGGTGAGACACAGGTAAAGCAACTCAACAAAACACATGGAATAACAGAAGCAGTATATTACTTGCAGGTCCCAGAGAGAGGAGGGGAATACACCTCACAGGGCCAACAGGAAGGAGGGAACTGTCTAGGAAACACATGCTCAGTCAGCAGGTGGGAAGCAAAAGAGCGACAGGAGAACCTGTGGGCCAAAGGCTTTATTGAGGTCCAAGGCGTTACCCAAGTAGGTTTCCCATGGGGAGTTTTAATTGGTGGTTTTAGAGCAAGTAGGCTCCAGTTCCGTGGAGTCACACTGTGACTGAGGGGTGGTTACTTGCAGCATAGCTGCACAGTCCACATGCAGTTTGGGGGTCAGTGAGGTTGAGTCAAGTAGGTTGTTTCTCTGTGTTCCATAAGCATATGGTCACCAGCAAGCGAATGTAAGAAGCAAATAACTTAATCACCCACCTTGAGGAACTGGGAGGAGGCAGAGAGCTGGAAAGTTGGTCAAGGGTGACTAAGCCTGCTCCTGGTATGACAAAGTCAAACCTAGATTCAGAATGGATGCCAAAACAACACAGGACTATAGAATTCACTATATGCTTCATGCTGCTGAACTTCCAGTGTTCTCATCTATAAAAGACAGGCATTGAATTAGGTGACCTTTCAGGACCTTATCAGTTGCAAAACCAACTCTACTGTGTCATCAGCAGCTTTCATAGAACATTAGAGCGGGTTTGTCATTACCCAACACTATGAGAGACCTTGAATGTGTGGACTGCGGCACCAGGACAGCACTTGGCGTGGTACACACTGACTCCGGGTTCTTTTCATATCCAATATTTGGAATTTTCTCAGTATATTTTCTTTCTGAATAGTTTGTGTTCCTAACACTAACCATGAACCTCTGAAGTGGACGTGGATATCATACCCTATGTCTAACTGTACATACTATCAGCTCACAATAAGAAATATGATAATCAAAGAAAGAGTGATCAGAAGAATGGCAGGGAATGACCAAACCACAAAAGAAAAACAGAGCAGAGAAACCACAAAACACCCACAGACACAGATGCCCCTCTCCAAAATGTGCTTCTCTGCCTAATTTCTCTGAAGTATAAGGCAAGTCAGTATTTCTCTTCAGCTGAGAACAAGGGTGTTTATTTCATGAAGGATTGTTGGGAGATAACTATATTTAAACATTTAAGGAAAAGATTTATTGATAAAATATGGGTCAGAGCACGACTGTTCCTCTTTATGTTTCTCTATTCTGTTGTGCTACTGGAAATGTCTGTCTTTCTGGAAACAGACATGCAGAGACTAGGTTCTTGCTTCTTCATTCCAAGTTCGAATCAGGAGCAGGAATGAAGCACCACTGGTGCTTAGGTCAAGTGGAAGACAAATTTTAGTTGTCAGTCTTCTTTGATGCCATCTCTAGCTTGTGAACCAGGGGTGTATTATTTTTTCAGAGCATCATTTTTCAGATCAATTTTGAGTTTAATTGCTGACTTGCTCATGAGGTTGGAAGCTCTATCTACAGAGTATCCCGCTTTTGATAGAGAAGGCTTCTAGTCAATTTTTCGTTCTTCATAGAGCTATTGGGAGGATTCATATTGATTAAGCTTTGACTACAGCAAATATTCTCAACATTATGAAGTCCAGGAGGTAGGTTTCATTGCTAACATAAAAATATTCTGCAGCCACATGCTGGTCTAAAGCACCAGGGGGGAGTCAGAGAGGAGTTTCTTCATCCATCTAACAAAACATCTATTTGTTGCAGTTTTGATGACCACGTCTCTTAGTAAAAGATGTACTTGAAAAACAATATAAATAAGATAAAGTTTTATCAAGACTCCCAAACATTCTGCCTTTCCCCCTGAGGCTATAATGACTATCCTGGTTTTAAAATCCCTTTTCTTATTCCTTCTGAGTTTTCCCATTTCATGCTCCCTGGGAGTATCTCTGTAAAATAAGCCTGTGGAAAATGGGTAATGAGGAAATCGTTGCCTTAATTGAAGGTCACGTCTACAAAGGTCCAGGTAGGTGTACTTTGGCTGATGGAAAAATCCCCCAGAGTGATATCCTGCTGCCCTAAAATAGAGGCTGGTTGTAATTTGTCAGAACTATGTTGGCCCCTGGTTGGCGTCTAGAGCTTTGTCTTTCTCAATCTTACAACCAGGTAATTTCCATTACTGATGATTCCACACATTTGAAAGGGGAAAGGGAAGAGCCCCCAAGGGCTTCCATCATTAAGCACAAACACTTTTACAGTATTAAGCCTAAGCCGAATGACTTCTAAATCTTTTTGGTGTTGAGCTCATGTGCCCTTCACAATCCTGACCTTTAGTGTGTCCCTTTCAATTCCAGCTAGTTTAGTACTGAGTTCTGGCCTTGTTATTCTTCTGTTATTTTCATAATATTTTTCTTTTAAAAGAAGAATTAAGAGAGCGATTTAGTGTGTTTGTTTGCTTGCCTTTCTTTTCTTTTTTGTTATTGTTAACATGTAGTGTTGACACTCTTTTTGGCCTAAAGCCGAAAGGACAATCTAAACACAAAAGATACTATACTTTGGACAACTGGATTTCCTAAACGACTAGAGGATTCTGGGATCTGTTGCCTGCAATGTAGGCATTTATAAGGGTTTCCATGACAGCATTCTTACCCAATAGTTTCACCTAAAAGCCTTCTTAATTTGCCTTTTTTATTTGGCTAGTGGACTTTCTATAGCTACCACTATTAAATATACGTTCCCAATACTTTAAGTCCTCTTTTTCCCTGGTGGAATATTTTCAATTGTGTAATTTGGGCTCTTGCTGCTTATTTTGGGTGATTATTATTATATGTGGTTCCTAGCCTAGAAATGGGTTCTGCTCTATCTGTTGCAGAATTAATTGGTTAGAATTCTGTGTGGCTCCCCAGAGGAACAATGTCATAAAGGATAGGCCATAGGATAGTCCACCAACTCATTTTAAACTTGCATGTAACTTAACTTTCATTATTGGTAGCTCTGAGCTATGAGGTCTCTTATGATGCTGGTCCTGGTTATTTTTAAGAGGGGCATGGCTAAGTCAATAGGGTAATGATAGAAGCAGGGCAGAAAAAACCAGGCTTTGGCAACCTAATGGCTCTCATATTGCAAAGGGTAATATTCTACAGCAGGGCTCTAAAGTGGTGGCGACATGTAGGGTCCTGATGGTGTACATAGCTCCTGGCAGGAGGTGCCCTAAAAACCTTCATTTTGGTGTCTCAAAAACTTTGTTTTGAAGAGAGTCTCAGGGAGCAGGTGTCTCTACTGTAGCTGGGGTGGCTTTGAGAGCTAGAAGAGACCAGCAATTGCTTCTTATTTGTACATGGCTTGGTTGGAAGTCAGAGCCCATCTTATTAATGAGGGTATGATTATGACTCTAAAAATCAACCATATTTCACAATTATGGTATCACTGGATGTTTCAAAGTCTTGATGTACTCTTATTCTTTGTCTCTTGAAACAAGGGCATGTATTTCTTGTTCCTCAAATTATGTTTTTACGATTTTGCTATTGGATGAAAATGGTTACATACAATGTACTATTTTTAAGTTGTCAAGAGTAGATTTGGAAGGTTATTATCATTATCCTATATTCTTTATTTCATGACTCAATAATATTTTTTGCACATTCAGTTAACCTTGAAAAATAGAACAATAATGCATCCAAGTATAAAGTCAATTGCAAAGTGACCCCTGTAGTTTTGCTTCAAAGCTATTATATTGTGGTATTTATAATATCAGATTGTCATTGTCTGGAGGCAAAATGATCATTTCAAAATCTTTTTAACAATCTAGAGAAATATTTAAGGAATATTAGCCCCAATCTGGCTATAGTTTTTCAGTTGTTTTGTAAAATCTTTATGATTGGCTTTCTTGTTTTTGAATGTTTTAGTCTAGAAATATTTAGACAGCTTGCTGTTGTCTGACATATCCTTGAGGCCATCAGAAAGGCTAGCTCTTTTTCCCAACACCAATTTGATATTTCTTCTACATCCAGGGTGGAATTTAGGAGACCTGGGAACATGATCAATAAGCGATTTTGAGAATTGCTCAGAACTCCATTTTATCTTTTTTTTTTAAACAACCTTTAAAATCAGAAACTCTGGCATAGCACTCTCCAACTGTGCCACAGAAGGACATAAGGATGTTGGTGCTTTTTCTTGTCTATTTTTGTCTCCTACCAAATCACAGCCCTGGAAGGGAGCTTTAGAAGTCATCAATCTGTTCTGTTGCCTTCATGTTCAATATCACAGAGGAGAGATAATCAACCCTGTTCTAAAAGGCTAGCAGGGGAAAGTATTTCAAAATCAACCAACAAGTATTTGTGCTTACTACACACATGAAGCAGTATGGAAAGAAGAACACAGAAAACTCTAAGACATTATCAATATATTTCATTTGGAAAGAATAGGTAACTATATGTACACAAAACCACCCTCAAAGCTCCTGGATTTGGAGTAGATCTTGAAGATCTAACTTCCTGACCATTGCAAATATGCACTCTTGATATCTTGCCATTTGATTCTATCAGTTCATCAATGGGAAATTCTAATTGCTAATGAATTCCACGCACTTTTAAATTCTAAAGCCTTTAATGGATGATAGCTATATAGAGGTTAAATGACTATTCTAGAAATAGCCAGTCTGGATTCAAATTTTGGCTTTATAATTATTAACAGTGTTAACTTAGGTAACTTAATGTTTTTGCCTTTCAATTTCATGTATAAAAGAAAGTAATACTATCTACCTCACAGGGTTGGGAGATTTTCATGTTGAATTTTCACAGTAGTGCCTGGTACAGGGTAAGTGCATATCATGTAAAATGGTATTTGTACAAAATCATTCAGATATTTGACTATACCTTTAATGTCCCATATCCCCTGCTTCTCTCTGCCTTCCTTTTTAAAAAAGTGAAACTTCTCCATTTGTATGACTGATGCTCCAACTATTCAACTATGATCACAGAATATGATTTTATAATTTACTCAGTCCTTCTTGTTGGTTTTTAATGCCACCCTTATTCTAAATACAGTATGAATAGAAAAAAAGTAGGTCAATTATTATGTTCCAAGTACTATACTTCTAATACTGCATCCCAAGTTTGCAAAACTACTTCAGCAAAACAGGTGAAAAAAGCAGAGGCTTCTCCCTCAAAGATCTTACTGTTCAGTAGAAAAGAAAGACACATAAACAACTTTCTTATTCCCTCATTAAGTGTGAAAGTCCAACCATGCATCACCAGGCATTTGAAAAAAGCCTGTAGCATGAAAGAGGAACGCCAGAAAGGAAAACTGACCCCCGAGGAAAGAGAGAGAATTCAAAAAGGAAAAAATAACCTACTGAGAAACTGTGACTGAATATTCTGAGAGACTTTGGAAGACATTGTGCCTCATGATGGGCCCATGTGCACAAGACAGGAAATGACATAGATGAGTCTCAAGTGGTCACCCAAGTCAGATAATGGGGGTGTCCATTTTACAGATAGTGTTTTTCAAAAGATGAAGTTTGTTCTGGACTTTAACTGTCAATTTTGTGATGATTGTACTGACTTATGACTGTTATCATCATTCCATCCCCTGTGTGTGTTCTTCCTCAAATTCATGGTCATTGGAGAAGTCCTAGTATTTTGCATTAATTTCTTTGGAAGATATCCAGTTTAATTCTTTGCTGAGATATTGAAAATGTGTGTGTGTGTGTGTGTGTGTGTGTGTGTGTGTGTGTGTGTTCACATGTCCACAGTATCATGGTTTTATTCTGATCTGTTTTGGAGATTCTTATCTCTTTAGCTATCCACATACTGTAGTATATAGGCTCAAATGATTTTGGAGTTTGAGAATGCTAAAAGTTATCTTAGCTTACTGATGAGAAAACTGAGGCATAGGAATGTTGCCAAAGGTCACACGGTCATTTAGGAATACAGCTATGGTCTATTGGCCTCTGGTTTGATAAATACCAAATAAAAACTGTGGAAGGTGTAAAAAGGCAGAGTGGACTTTAGTAGGAAAAGCGTTGAGCTGAGCCTTCAAGAATGTGTAGAAATGGCACAGCTGGGTTTCTGTTTGCTTCTATTTGTTGGGAGGAGGGAATTATATCAAGTATCAACAAACTATTATAGGCATAAATGTGTAAGATTTGTGTGATGATAGTGAGTAGATGAGAGAAAGAAGATTCCTGTAAGAGAGAAATAGAATATTAGACTGTAGTTTGCATATGAAGAGGTCGTTAATGCCAATTAAAAGGATTTTTATCCTATTAGCAATAAGGAATAGCCCGGGGTTCTCTGAGTGGGAAAGTAGCATGTTTGGTAGAGTTTCAGGAAAAGATATCCCATGTCATTAAATGAGATCGATTGTGTTATAAAAAGAGTAGACATTAGGTAGACTAAATGGTGCCACTGAAATCATCTAAGGATAAAAAAACTAATATTTTCTTCAGAATTTTTTTTTCTATTTGGAGCCATTATGTAATAAGACATGGAGAAAAAAAGTCAGAAAAAAATTTCACCTTGTTTTTTACATGGCAATAAAAGGATTTTTTTTTAACTCTTAAAAATTTTTGACCTTGTTTCTGCTTAAAGAACAGCTAGTGTTCTCTGGATTTCTCCATTGACTTCCCATACACTAGTTTTCCCAGTTATTTTTCCATCTCCATTTTTTTTTTTTTTTGGCGTTGGAGTCTCACTCTGTCGCTCAGACTGGAGTGCAGTGGCATGCTTCCGGCCACCGCAGCCTCAACCTGCTGGGCTCGGGTGATCCTTCCTCCTCAGCCTTCCAAGTAGCTGGAACTACAGGCGCGCTACCACGCTTGGCTAATTTTTTATTTATTGTAGAGATGAGGTCTCACCAAGTTGCCCAGGCAGGTCTCGAACCCCGGGGTTCAGGCAATCCACTCACCTCAGCCTCCCAAAGCACGGGATTACAGGCTAAGCCACTGAACCCGGCTCATCTCCATTATTGATATTGCTCCTTTCCTTTTTGTTTATATTATGTTAACTCCATTGTCCCTCTAATTCCACCTATAGTCCTCTTTACTTCACACTCCAGATTTTCCTGATTGAGTCTGTACCATTGAGGGCTTCAGTTCTTACCTGTATTCTGTGATTTTTTGAATTCATTGTGATAGCTCTACTGAACTTTGGACCCATATTTTCATCTGGATGGACCATAGTCAATTCAAATCCAAGGGGCCCCAAATAATCTCATTTCACTCCTCAATTGACTTCCTCTAACTTTTCTTCTTGGACTCCTTATCTTGGCTACAATTTCCATTAAAATTGTACCAAAGCTGGGAACTTGGAAGTCTCTATGTATTTCCCTGTTCTGGTACGCCCTCTTCTCCTCCCACCTCCAGTCCATCCTGTTATACTGCTGCCCAGAACATCAAATTGCCTTAAATGCCTTTTGAAGTTTCTCCTTGTATATAGGATAAAATTCACACTCATAATAGGATAAATATATTCCTTAGTAACTGGTCTCATATTCCTTCTGGAATTACATTGTGCCGCTCTCCTGGTTACCCCCTTGCCTTAGGAACTCCCACATTCATGGTTCTGTAAGCTGCTCACATGCCAACCTCCTCCTTCTTCAAAGCCCAGCTAAAATATCAGTTCTCCTATGAAGTTTTCCCAGACCCCCTAGCTAGAAGTCATCTCCTACCCTCTTTCTGTTCCCTGGTATTCTGTTAATTCTCCTTCTTACTTGGTGTTCTGGTTACTGATGTGGTTTCTGCTTCCTTTCTGAGGTTGCAGCATCCTTGAGAAAAGGAACTTTATTCATCTCTGTATCCTAGGGCTTAGCAAGTGACCATATAAAAGTTTGTTAAATGGAATAAAGAAATAATGAAAAGGTTTATGTGGGGAATATTTTCTTTCTTATGTTACTATCCTAATTATTGGAAGACATGGAAAGCCTGAGAGGAGAACTGATTTATAATGAGCATCTACTTTGTGGGATATCCTACTGAATGTGGTTTATATCTTCTATTATTTAATCCTCGCAGGAACTTTATAAGATTAGTATTATTATCCCCACTTACATATGAGTAAAATGAAGCTCAGAGAGTTTGAGTCACTGGCAGACTCTAATTTATAGATTCCAGGTCTTGGAAGTCAGTGAAAACTGGGACAAGAACTCAAATTGACTTGACATTACCCTAAAGCCACAGACATATTTAATGATGCAGAAGAATGGGAAGTGGTTTGAGTTCTATGGAAAAAAGCTATGTAAAAATGATAATGCCATTTCCTTCTTCAAAAACCCTTCCATAGCACTGTCTTTGCAAATCAACTAACTGAATTTCTGTTCCTCAGCCTGGCATTTAAGAGCCTCAATGATCATTTCTGTCCTTTACTCCGTTGTTTCTACCTAAATGCTCTGTCCAACTGGACTGAACTCTCTGAACATATGCTGGTTTCTACCTCTCTGCCTTTGTTCACTCTCTTTCTCCCACCTGAAATGTATTTTGTCAGGAATATACTTGCAATATTAATTAGCTTACTTAGCCTTGTGATAATTGAATACATGATTCTCTGAAGCTTTTGAAAAAAATTAAATTCTTAGTGGACTACATTGCAAACTCTGTGGCTCTCTAGTGGTTCAGAAATCTCTAGCTGGAAAAAGTCTCTTAAAAGATTACATATTCATCTCAGTAAATTTTTAAAAATGTATTGACTGGTACTTGCATTAATTCCTTGGAAACATTGCTAAAACTTAAGAATACAGAGAGTTTGTTGTGGTTGGCTTTTTGTTTTTTTGTTTTGTTTTTTTAAAAGCAACATATCCTCAGAGGTCATTCTGAACAAAGGTGCTAAACTCATCAGCATCCCAATCTAAACTTTTACTCAACTAATTTTTTCACATACTTCTGGCCCAGTTTGGCTATCTATAGCTCTGGCCTTGGCAAAATATCAGGACTGCCCTCATTCATCTGCCTGCTGGATTTGGTCCAGGATTAGCCACAACTTTGTTTAATTCTCCAGTCTTCAGTCAATCTCTGGTCCAACATGTATAGCACAGTAATTACACAGTCACACAATGGAGCATAATGTATACTTCCCGGCACATTCAGTTCTATGTTTTTTGATTACAATTCACTAACTTAGGGTAGGGGGTGGGAGAGTGTATCTCTAAAGATGATTGAAGCACAGCTGTTGGGTGGATCCTCCCTACAAATGTAAACCAAAGGATAGGAACTGACCTCAGAAACTCCAGAGCTAGCCCTCTTGGGGATAATTTCCCCCCACTCCTCCCTATCTCCCCAGAAGCGAGCCTACTTTTGTTCACATATTTTATAGAAGGTTAAGTTTTTCATGGGCTGTGTGCAAAACTTGGAAGTGGGCTTCATGCCTCTAGATAAGCAATGGTAAACATGTGTGACATTCAGAGAAATAGCACGTTAAAATTATGCCTATTGTTTGAGGAGTAGGGCTCTCTTCCTTGGGGAATGAGTGTGTGAAATCTCTTAGGAGAAAAAGAGAAAAGAAAACTAAAAAATCAAATGACTCAGGCACAGAGAATTATTGTATTCACAGTCTCTTATTTGTTACCTTAAAATTCAAGTGACTCTGACACCTGTATTTATTTCTTTATTGAACATTCATTTGGAGGCCAAACCTGACCAGCTCTGAACTCACCTGACAGGATGACTTGACCTGACTTGCTGCAGGCCTATTAACAGTCTTTACTTATCCTATTTAGTGTGAAAATCCATGGTGTTGCTACAGAAATATTCGTCTGTTTGATTAGAGGGTGCTGCCTTGAATCTCACCTGGGTGTTACGTAATACAGGACACATCTATCCTATTTTTGTGTGTGTAAAATTAACAAAATTCTGAATGATGAATACATCTGACCAAGGGAGATTTGAAGAACTGATTGTGACATATAAGAAACTATCTTGATTTTAATACCTCTCTTTCTGTACATCCTACCCCTCCACTCACACTCTCAGGAACCCAATGCCAGCAATTCTGAAACGTTATCAAGATTCTTAAACGTTATCAGGATTTCAAATCTATCGATCCCTCTTTCCTATCTCCTCAATCTCCATCTGTCATTACAATCTCATCTTTCATTTTCTTTTTTTTTTTTTTAGTTGGAGTCTCACTCCATCACCCAGGCTGGAGTGAGGGGGCTCCAGCGATCCTTCTGCCTCAGCCTTCCAAGTAGCTGGAACTACAGGCGCCCACTACCATGCCTGGCTAATTTTGATTTATTGTAGAGATATGGTCTCACCAAGTTGTCCAGGCTGTTCTCGAACTCATGGACTCAGGCAATCCCCTCACCTTGGCCCCCCAAAGTGCTTGAGACACTGTGCCTGGGCTTTCATTTCTTGCCCCTCTTTTTCTTCATTGTATTTGCCTGACATATCTCCATCCCTGTCCCCACCATACTCCATGCCTTCACCAAAGTGATTGAATACTGTTGGAAAAGAATCACATAATCAATCGTGCTGATGGATCTCACTTCAGTGCAAGACCACAACTATCCTGGACACCGTTGTGCAGGTCTGCTTTATTTCCCTGGCTTTTGCATGCTCATGTGACCACACCACACCTTCTCAATTCCTTTTACAATCTCTACATTCCATGACCCACCTTTCTCAGAGTTTTCAACTCATACGTCACTGAAAAAATATAAGCAGAAAATGAAAATGAATTCATTTATCTTCCTTCCATCAAATTGACCAACCCAAATGCATCTGTACCCATTCTGTATTCCTTCTCTCCTATTTTAAAGATATACTGCTCCTGTTTCTTTTTAAAGCCCACCCCTTCACTTCTGTCACCTCCTCTGGCTTCCTCTCTCTCTCTGTCTTCCCTCTCATATCATCAGTGTATTCCCTGACTTCTTTCCACCGGCACCCAAATATGTTGTAGCTTTCCCCACATTCCCTCCAGTTCTCGTGTCCTTCTCTGATTTCATCACAGCACCATTTAGGACAGAAATTATTGGTAACAAGACCTCCCCCTTTCTCTCCTCACCCCAATTCCATCAGGCTATTGCTGCTATCACACCACTGTCATTGCTTTTGCCAAGGTCCCTAGGGACCTGCAGGTGATCATCAGCAGTGGTTACCTCTATGACCTCATTCTAAACTTTCAGTTGTCTCACCTTTGATCTCTTTCTTCTAGAACCACTTCTTCTCTTGGCTTCTATAATAACACCATCTCCTGATTTTTTTTTTTTCTGGTCTTCTGGTTATTTCTTCTCACATCTTTTACTTCCTGCCCACTTTTTACAAGTTGGGGTGTCTCGGAGCTCAGTGCTATACTCCTTTCTCTTCCTTATTTCACTAGATGATCTTACCCAATCCCATGACTTTAAATAAAACTACAAACTTACACCCAGCACTAGTATTGAGCTCTGGGTCTACACATCTAATTGTCCATGTAACTCTCTGCCTGAAAGATCAGTGGGCATCCCAAATTTTACACACCAAGCACAGAACTCCTAATACTCACCTCCGAAGTTGTTCTTCCCCAGGATTCTCCATCTTAGGAAACAGCAAGCACTACCATCCACCAAATGTTCACGATAAAAATTCCTCCTTCTCTTAACTGCCAAACAACCCGTCAACAGGACTCACCGTCCCCACATCTAAATCATATCCCGATTCCATCTCCTTCTCTCCACTTTCTTAGTTTCAGACGCCAGTATCTCTCACCTGAACTATTACAGTTGTTTCTTGCATCTCTTTAGAGGTACACTTTTGTTTTTTGTATAACTGAACCTGCATAGCAGCTAACACAATATTTAAACATGTACTTCTATGTCTCATCCCATTTCACTTAAAATAACTTTGAACTCTTTGCCTTGGCCTGCAGGACTCTGTTGATCTGGGCCCTGCCCTCTGTCTCCCTTTTCTGCCTCCTCCACACCCTCCCTCTCTCACTACCTCCCAGCCATGCTGCCTTCTTCCTCTTCATCCTACCCTCAAAACTTGGGAACTTCCTCTTACCTCTGACTACGGTTTCTCCTGTTTGAGCTCTACAGGATGGTTCTTCTTTATCACTCAGGTTTCAACTTAAAAATCATCCTTCTAGTCACTCTCTGTCACATCCCTTTCTGTGATGGAAATTAGAGTCTTTGTCAGCACTTCTTCAGTACTCACATTCAGTTAGTCAATGAGTTTTGGTTTTCCTCCTAAATCTTGTGAAAGTCTATTAATTTATCTGTGTTCCACAGCCAGCCACCTTCCTCCCTTGCTTGGACTGTAGCAGTAGCCTCTTACCAACGTGTACTTGTTTTCTTCCAATTTACACACATCCAGTAAAACCACTGACTTACTTAGACAACTTCAATAGCTTCCCATTGCTCTTAGAGTGAATTCTTAACAGAATTCTAACTTGCTGAATGATCTGACCCCAATGTTTCTTTTCTTTCTTTTTTGAGTTGGAGTCTCACTCTGTTGCCCAGACTGGAGTGCAGTGGCCGCTCCCGGCCACCGCAGCCTCCGCCTGCTGAGTTTCGGTGATCCTTCCGTCTCAGCAGTTTCTTTTCAGTTGCGCCTTTTAATCTATAAGTGTTCTTTCAGTTCCCTAAACCTTTCACAACCCTTTCTAATTATGCATATTTCTTTGACTTATAATACCACCTTGCCCTCACTTTTTTGTCTTCTTTTTTTTTTCTGGAGTCAGGAGGTCTTACTCTGTCACTATGTCACTGAGGCTGGAGTGCAGTGTTGCAGTCATAGCTCACTGCAGCTGACGATAGGTGTGTACCACCACACCTTTATTTATTTGTTTGTTTGTTTGTTTATCTTGTAGAGCTGAGGTCTTGCTCTATTGCCTAGGTTGGTCTTGAACTTCTAGCCTGAAGCAATTCTTCTTCCTTGGTCTCCTAAAGTGCTGAGATTAAAGGTATGAGCCATCCATTCAGCTTCTTTTACCTTCTTAACTCTTGCTCATCCTTCAAGTGTTAGCTCAGAAATCATTTTCTCAGGAAAGCCTCTCCTGATAGCCCCTTACAAGACTGGATTTGTCCCTTTCCTCATATGGTATCATAGCAGCATCCTGTACTTCTCATTCACAGTGCATATTAAGAGTGTATGTAATTCATTCATCTTGAATGTTTTCTCTCTTGCTAGAATATGTTTTATCAACTCTGGATTTCCTGGGTTCTAAGTCCTAGTACCTTTTCTTGCTTGATTGTGTGACCTTAGCAGATTATTTAGACTTTCTCAATGTACAATTAAGGTAATTACTGTACTAACCATATAGATTTGATTTCACGTTTAAAAGAGTTAATATATAAAAAGCACCCAGTATCATGTCTGGCAGACAATAAACACTCAATAAATCACCACAGTTGTTCTTACTGTTATGGGCACTGAGGTTACATCTGTCTCATTCATTATGGCATATCTAATAAGTATTTGTTGAATATGTAAATAACATTTTTCATGTGTCAATTAAAATTAGAAGTACCTTTACTAAATGCCTAGATGTGCACTAAGCTCTTTAGGGGATATGGAGATTACTAAAATATAGTTTCACAATCAAGGAGTTTTTAACTCCACAGAAGAAAATGGGATACACAAATGGTGTCTCCTCAAAGGGAAGATCTGTGATTTGCACATCTTTGTATTCTGGGCATTTTCCTAGAAGCCTACCCCAAGGCTTGTGTTCAGTGCATTCACCTAGCTGACTCAGAGGAAAGAATGGGGAGCTCTGGAGAGCATAGAAGGCGAGCCTGAGGGCTGGCCATGAATTCTGCTTTGAAGGATGGGTAGGATTTCAACCAGTAGAACTTAGGGGATGGAGTGAGAAGTGGCAGGAGGCATCTGAGGAAAGAAAAGAATGAAGGCATGAGACTGGAGAGTAGAAGGAAACACACAGTCTATAATGATGGAGCCATGGTACTTACAGCGTGGTCATGGAACCAGCATCGTGTGAGAATTGTTAGAGATGCAAACTGTTGGGCCTCTGCCCATATTTGCTGAATCAGAAACTTCTTGGGGTGAGGCCCAGCAATTGTGTTTTTAAATTCTGCCATCTGATTCAGATGCTCATCCATGTTCAGGAACCACTGGTCTAGAGCACTGTGCTCTCACTGGGAATCTGAACATCCAGAGGGTCGCAAAGGTGTCCCAAGGGATTTATGTCCCCTACCCAGTAGGCAAGTTGGTGGGAAATCCAACTGTCAGATAGGTTTTGACTTGTCAGAATGCTGCTGGATTCAACCTTCATACAGTTTTAAAATTTTTTTACACTTTATTTGGGCTGAAAGAGATTTTGGTTTAACACATAAGACAAACTAATGTTAGAATATAAGTTATTGAGAAACAAATGATAAAATTTCTTCAAATTTGGCTCAAGATAATTTTCAACAGATCTACAAGTCAGATATCAAAATTCTTTTAAAGCTTATCAAGACATCTCAAATGCTTAAAAAGTAAACAGAAAAATATATAGCAATAATCATATCTAGTTTGACTTTCATCAAATAAAAATGTGTTATTTGGAAAATGCTTGCAAATAACAGTCTGAAAATTCCTTTCATATCATCATTAGAGCTTAACAATTATAAAAATGAACTGATTGATTTTTAAACTGCAAAATGCAGGAACTCTAAATATCAGCTACTAAAGTACTCAAATTTTGATGATGTAATACATAATTAAATTTTAATCTACACTTTAATATATATGTCTCCAAATCACAAGCAGTATCATTTTGAAATTTATTACTAAACCCTCCTTTTTTCTTACACAATTAAAGTAAATCAAACTGTATATGTTGTATAATAAATGAGAAAAATGCTAAAATTTTTTAATGTATAGAATAGATATGATATAAAATCATATTAAACAAATTTAATATGGTTTTTAGTAATTAACTGATCTAAATTTTTTGGAAACCCCTTTCAACTTAATAGTTACTTCATTTCATACCATGAAAGGTTTCAAGGCAAATTATTTGTGATATTACTATGAAAGTGGTTCATGAGTCACATGAAGCTGGAAAATGTGCTAGAACACAGGGTACACGAGTCTGGGTGGTGATAAGGGACAGAGGTTGAGGACAGAAACGACCAGAACGGGGATGAAGGGGACAAGTCTAAGAGGTCTTCAGGTTGTGGGAAGTTTGAAGCCCTACTCACAAGTGGAAGGCTTAGTTTTAGAAGAGGAATCATTTCTTCTGAGATAAAGGGGAAAGGATGTGACTCCGAAACATTAAAAAAAAAAAGCACTGTATATACCTAAAGTCAGAATGCTCATTGAGTTCTGTAAGTCGTTACCTAGATGATTCTGCAAGAATTGAGCTATTCAATGAAAGTCACTTGTGTTCTGGATTTTCATCTCTGGTCTCCCCTGGGAGTTCGTTCCTCTAGTTACTAGGCCTTTCCTGTGACTTTTGTTTTTCCTGTTCCGTTTACTTTTCATTACTATATGAATGAAAACACAGTTTCAACCTGTATCAGTCTGCTCAGGCTGCCATAACAAAATACCACAGACTTAGTCAGTTTGGGCAGCTTAAACAACAATTTATTTTCTCACAGTTCTGGGGACTAAAAGACTAAGATCAAGGTGCTGTCAAATGACCAAGATCAACAGCTGTCAGGTTGTTTTCTGGTGAGGCCTCATTTTGTGTCTTGTAGACTGAATCTGCACATGGTTTTTCCTCTGTCCTTATGTCCAATAGAGATATTCGGTGTCTCTTTATCTTCTTTTAGGGGCACCAGCTTTATCATTAGGGCCCACCCTTATAACCGCATTTAGCCTTACTTACCTCCCTGAACACCCTATCTCCAAATACAATCACATTAGGGGCTAGAGTTTCAACATATGAAACTTGAGGGATGCAATTCAGTCTATAATAAAAACCCTTCTATCTGTATATATTGTTACCTTCATTTTCCCCATATTTCTGCCTTGACCACATAGGACTACATGTTGTTAGCCCAGTTAATGCCCACTTGGAGACCCCCGCCATTTTACTAGCTACCCCTGTGTGGAAAATTCTGCAAACATTCAGCCATATTTAGCATCTAGCCTAACCACAAGACTTCCTCTCAACTTACTTAACCACGACTTAGTTACCCCCAGGAATGCCAATCGCAAAAAATTTCCCCCAAGCCCTATAACTGCCCTAGCCTATAAGTGGTAGTGGACTTCAGTTTCCTGGAGGCCCCTCCACAGGCTCTCCTCCTTGAAATAAACTGTGTTGCTGTTGAGCCACCCATCTCCTGTCTCTTTGCCTGTCCACTTGTTTTCTTGACCTAACACATGTGTCTTACTCAGTTTGGGTAATGCCATAAACTGGGTGGTTTAAATGAAAAATATTTATTTCTCACAGTTCTGGAGGCTGGAATTCTGAGATTCAGGTGCCAGCATGGCCAGGTTCTTATTGAAGACCCTCTTCTCGTTTTGCAGACTGTCATCTTGTTGTATCCTTACATGGCAGAGGGCAGAGAGAGAAAATGCAATTTCTCTCTTTTCGCTTTTATAAAGTCACTAATTCCATCATGAGGACTCCACCCTCATGATGTCTCAAATGTCCTGTCTCCAAATATCATCTCAATGGAGACTAGAGTTCAACAGAGGGATTTGGGGTAGAGGGGAGGCAGAAACATTCAGTCCATAACGACATGCCACACCAGCCTTCCATGCTGTTTTCTATTTCTTAGATAAAAGACTCCTTTTGTACACATGTAACTCAGGTCACTGCCCTCTTAAACTGCATGTAGGCCAGAGATGAAGATAAGACTTGATTTGAAAAAGAATCCTAATATATATTTTTCTTGTTATACATGATATGGATGAGACTTACATTATTATTATTTAAATACACCCAGCTTTTATCCATTAAAGAATATCAAATCTGACTACTTGTGCATGAATCCCATTCTGGTTTCCACCTTCAGTGCTTCCCTTAGGGTCTTTATAAGATTGGGAGATCACCCAGTCCACATCCTCACATTGACTCCATAGAGCCTTGGTCAGTGTATGGATAGAAAGGGGCAGCAAACTAGACTGTCAGTCTCTAAGCTTCATCTCTATCTTGATGACCCAGATGTCACATAATGTAACTCTTACATTAGGCAAATGCAAATATACTAGCTTGTATTTCTTTTTCTGTGTATTTCTTGATGACTGACACACTTTGGTGCCATATGTACCCCATGGAAAGGAACTACTTTCAGGGCTTTCAAAGATTCACAATAAGAAAGACTTTAAATATGAAAAGCTACACTTAATTGAAAATTAAGATTTGTGCAAAAGAAACAAATATATATTCATAATATGTATTTATGTATTATATATTATATTTTAGATTATATGCTAATATTATGTACAATATGTGTTTAAACCATTTCATATTCTTTTTCATATTAAATACTGAGAATACTATTTTAAAGTATTTCTATTTTTCATCTAAAACTAAATTAGCCTGAAGAAATTAAGATGGGACGGTGTCTTTCTTATTTGAATTGTTTTAATAATAAGCTACGTGGCTTTCAGGAAGAAAGGGAAAGAGAGAAGAAAAAAAGCAAAGAGTGCCTGTGTTTCTGTATATTTCCTAAGTATGCTTGACAAAGTATGCTGATTATAGAACTTCTTAAAAGGTCATTCGGTAAAGTGAAATAAATGACTTGGAAAAAAAATCCTAAGGGAAAATTGTTTTGAACAATTAAATCATCATAATAATAATTTAAACCACTTTGCAATTAGTCTTTTATGAACATCTACAACTCCAAAATGATTTTTACAAAAATGAATCTTGGCAACCAATTAATGCTTGGTCTCATCTAATTTATTTGATTTTCTTGAGGGCAGAGAAAGCTGAAAAAGATTCCTAGAAATGATAGCCATTTCAAATATTCAAGCACAATAATATTTTCTGAAAAGCATATTATATGGAATTTTATTACAAACGAAAATATTGTACCTTTCTTCTCACCTGAATGCACTGTAATAACTTTGAAGCAGTCTGCATTCTTATTCTCAAAGCAAATCTGCGGGATGAAGCTTATTATTTTCATTTAATAAAAAAATTTAATAAACTATTTTCAGTAATTATTGCTCACTTTATTTAGAAATGAAGTACAGAGTATCTCATATGCATTTTGCTGATTATCTTTATAACAAACTCATTGTTATATTAAATACAAAAACATCTTTCATTTAAATAAATACCTGAATTTATTTTTACAAGTGAAGCAACAGGGATGAAGTTGCAACAATATTGGTTATTAGTGATATTTTCTAAGTCAAATTTCTCTCTCTCTCTCTCTCTCTCTGTGTGTGTGTATAGTGACTATAAAGCTAAGAATCAGATTTCATGTGTAGTTTATGGAAGATCTTAAGACTTAGAAATAGGCTTTTGAGAGCTTATACAAGTATGTATTATATTTTAAGTTCATTATGAAACATCTTACACATAAAATACCTTTTATATTCTTAAGTACAAATTCATTTATGATTCATAAGAAAGACAAAAAATTAAAACCAAGCATATAACTTTGTTATTTGTTTCATTCAACATATTTGAGAAAGATGACTGATTGATAAGAAAGGAGGGAAAAACTGAAATTAATTGCTAGAATCAATATGCAATTTTAAAATGAACAATTTCCATTGATCCCTCCAATGGTACCTATGATCAAGAACTTAATAGTTTTGGGAATGAATGCTTCCTTATAGCAGACAGAGTACAAAATACTTCGAATGCATTGCTCCTGTCCCCAAAGGCTTGTGATTAGAAACTAAAATAAAAACAAACAACAAAAAATAAAACAAACAAACAAAAAATCCTATGGCTACATTTGCAAAATATAGAAAACAATGGCAAGGACTGTTGATTCTTATATCTTCTCTCTTCATCCTGTCTCCTACTCTTAATTTTTTTGTTAGGAGAGAGAAGAAGAAAAGGAAACAGGAAAGCCAAAAGAGAAGGAAGGAACAAGAGGAGGAAAGGGAAGTAACAGGAGTTGGGTAAACTGAAAATACACAAAGGGGTTATTTTAGTTACATTTCACATGTTCTTTGGAAAAATTTGCTCATTGCCTTTCTCTCCCTGCCCTCTCTGCCCAAACTCATGGGCTCACCAGGCCACCACTCATGTTTGCCAGTTGACCCCTGTGCAGATAGAACCATGGCAGAGAAGGACTTGACCATCTTTTACCAGAAGCCTAAGCCAAGATCCTTCAGATGTTTGTCATCTCTAGGAAGTCATTATCTTCTCTGAGACTCTTATTTTCTCTTCTATAAAATAGAAAAATTGGCCAGGCTTGGTGGCTCACACCTATAAACCCAGCATTTTGAGAGGCCAAGGTGAGAGGATTGTCTGAGCTCATGGGTTTGGGACCAACCTGGGCAACTTGATGAGACCTCATTTCTACAATAAATCAAAAAATTAGCTGCATGTGGTGGTGTGTGCCTATAGTTCCAGCTACTTGGAAGGCTGAAGTGGAAGGATCACCTGAGCCCAGCAGATCGAGGCTGCAGTGGCTGTGAGTGTGCCACTGCATTCCAGCTTGGGTGACAGAGTGAGACTGGAGCTCAAAAAATAAAAATAAAAATACAGAAAAATTGCTGATGCTACAAAGTGCTTTGGAGAACAACAAAACAATACGCATACTCACACATGTACGCACAGATACATGCAACTCACACCCGGCTCCTTCCCCTAAACCTAAACATGCATGGCTTTATCTATCCTAAACAATAACAACAATAATAACAAAATTATATATAATTCTGATTATCCAAGTGAAAATATTGTATCTATGAAAAAAATTTAGGGCAACACCTTCAGGTCCCTTCCCACTGTGGGAGCTTTTCTGTCCTCTCAATAAATCCTGCTCTCTAAATAATATTAAATTAAATTTAAAAAATTTAAATAATATGTAACTCTCAAAATAGCCACTAATGGTTTTGGTATATTCTTGTAGAGTTTTTCCTCAATGAATATACATACATATATTTTTATCCCAAAACACAGTTGTATATATCACTCTGCAACTTGCTTCTTAAATGTGACAGTGCAATCCAGACATCTTTTCATGTCAATACATAGAGATCAATGCTGCTATTTTTAATGGTTGCACACTTATATAGCTATATTATAATTTATTATAACTCATCCTCTTTATGGACATTTACATAGATTTCCTTTTTCTGGCTAATGTTGCAGTGAATGTCTTTGCATATATATTGTGTTAATTTTTCTGTAGGATAAGTTCTTAAAGTAGAATGTTTGTGTGAAAGGTATGCTCCATTTGAAATTTTGATAGATAGCACCATGTTGCCCTCCAAAAAAGATTATATCTTATTTGCAATATTTTTCATTTCAGTTTTTCAAGCTAGAAACTTCTGGGTCATCACCAAACATCTCCCTCTCATTTCCTAGCTTCCTTCCAAATTCTTACCACACTCTGTAATCAAACCACAGAAACTATCTCCTTATTCCATCCCCTCTTCTTTGCCTTCTTAGCTAGTTTCTCTTAGCTCGTGTCTTATAGCAAAAACTTCCAAAAGTTCTCCAAAATCCATTCTCTTTGTCTTCCTTGGCATTTGAGGGAGAACATGGTTTTCCCAGGCTCTATGGTGTTGGCTTGGCGATGCCAATGGAAAGAGAAAGGAAGTGGTTTGGCCCCTAAGAACCTGCCATGCACACTCCTCCTGTCCTTTCATCCTTTGTGGGCTGAATGCTGCTGGTAACAAAGCCCTGTGGGAGGTGGATTTGCACATGGCAGAGCCTGGGCCTGTCAATGTATGTGCTGGAGGACTGCTACCCCCCAGGTCCTGACTCATTGCCCAGAGATTGTGTTGAGCTATGCCTCGTTTGGGTCTATTTGTTACAACCGGTAGCCCGCAGGAGCAGATGCAGAGAGGTCTCCTCATCTTTCATTCATGCCATAGTAGCAACCTTCTTGTTGGCCTCGTGGCCACCTGCTTCTTCCCCTTCCAGTAGTCCTGCTGCCAAAATGATCCTCCTCTGAAACACACTGACTGAAAATCCCTACTTGAAGGTCATTAGGGACTCATTCCCATAGACTCAGATCCAAACTGCTTGGCCTGGGGTGCAAGATCCTTTATAACTTGGCCACAGCCTTCCTCAGGGGGCCAGAGGCCTTGTCTCACTAGTTCTCTGTGCTAACCCCAGTACTTGGTAGACATTCTAACATGTGGTGGTGTTCAATATGCATTTGCAGAATAAATCAACTCAGGATGTTTACTTTGGAGACAAATACAATGCAACATCAAAGAGGTTTATAAACATCTATTTACTTCATAGGACTACTAATTTGTCCTTAACAATTGTAAAATATTGATTTCATTGTTCACCTCCTGGGGTGGGGTAGAATGGCATGTTTTTGGTATTGCTGATGTAGGCCCATAACATTCTAAGCGTCAAAGGGCCTCAGAGCTCATCTTGTACAGTATCCTCATTTTGTAGGTAAAAAGCCCTGCAACCCAAGCCACTGAATAGGTCTAGGTCATGCTCTAGGTCATGCAACCAGTGAGACAAAGCTCAAGTGCAGCTCTCAAGTGGGCCAGTACCTGGTTCATAAGCCAGTGACACCCTGAAGGTCATAGACAACCTGGGATCTGCTGTCTACTATCTGCTTAGGTTCAACTCACTTCTGGGCTTCATTTCAGGTTCTATTTAAAGGTTCATTTTTTTTCAATTTGGTTTCCCAGTCTTAGTTGAACTAGGAAGAGGCAGAGTCAGCCTACTGTGCAGGGGATCGGATATTAGACCTGGCTTCTTGATTGTATTCCTCTGTCGTCAATAGAATTTACTGAGCTCTTAACTGTACAGGGCCTTCTTCTTTCATCAGGGCCCAAGGCGACTGGTGAGCAGGGAGGCATTTTCTAACGTGGTGGGAGGAATGACAGGTTTATAACTATAATTATACCCTACAGAAAATAACGGTTACTTAAAAGGTATATTGTTCTTGTACATGGGTCTAGAGGCTCAGTGATGGGTACATTTAGAAATCAATAAAGCGGAGAGCCAAGCATTCAGCTTACGCATTACAAGCTCGTGGGATTCAGATTGACCAGGAAGATGAGATAGGCACCACAGTAGTTTTGGTCATGGTCTCTACTTTTTGAAGGGACAGAGCATTGTAAGACATTTCAAATTGCCTTGCACGCATTCTGGCTGGGTCAACTTCTCAGACACCTGACTTGTCCTCACTGACACTTTTGCATCATCTTGTGAGCATGGCGAAGAGTTTTCCAGCAAAGCACTTGTTGCACTTGTGTGTTAACGAGATATTTGCAGACTATGCAGTGACTCCTCCCACAAAAGCAGTTGTTGATGGACAGCAAAGTGTAGCACAAATGTTAGGGCTGAAATTGGGAGGTTTAAAGTCCAGGTTTCAAGTGGTTTCAAGAAGACTTCCTTCTTCAAACAGTTAATGAGAAAACCTGAAATGCCACTTTAGTTCTCTTCTTATAACAAGGTGTTTAAAAATGCAAAATAGGCCTGAGAAATTTTGCTTGGGCTGAACAGCACACTTGTCTGTGAACTATGAAGTCATTCACATTCATACAGTCATTTATTTGCTAAATATTGATTAGGTCTATATCAAAATCATTGAGTATGTATTCAACATATTGCTATAAGTGGCGGAATTACAACAATGACAAAAACAAGTTCCTACCCTCATAGAGTTTACATTTCACTTGGGAAGATAACAAAAAGGAAAAACAATAAGCAGGAGGAGCTAATTGGCTATATTTCTTGTATTAAAAATTTGTTCCCCACTGAGTTGCTTAAAACAACATTGGTTTGTGATTTCCCACAATTCTGTGGGCAGGAGGGGGTGGATTGTCTGCTGCTGTCACCTGGGCTCCCACTTGTGGCTGCTTTGAACTGACAGGTCAGCTGGTAGCTGGGCTCTGGTGGGAGAGCTGAGATGGCCGGACCCCTCTACCACATGGTATTTTGTCCCTGGGTGGTCTTAGGGATGAGAATTAAAGAGCAAGTGCTCATTGAGTTTTGTGTGCATACTGCTTGCTAATGCCTCATGGACTAGAGAAAGTCACACAGCACTGGACGTGGATATAAAGAAGTATGATTCATTGTGAACCATTATAGAAATAGCCTACACATGGTGATAAGAGGTACTGAGCAAAACAGAAGATGAGGCAGGGGGTCGATGGAAAATGATGGGGAATTATTTCAGATAAGGAGGTCAGGATGACTCTCTTTGAGGAGGTGACATTGGAACAGAGACCTGTGAAGTAGGACAGGAGGTCATGTGAGGATGTGGAGAGAGTGTTCCAGCCAGAAGGGTAGTATATGCAAAGGCCCTGCATGGAAACACCAAGAGGTCAGCATGGCCACAGGGCAGTAAACAAAGGGAGAATATCATCATAGTGGCCAAAACAGTAGACCAGGGTAAGAACTTCACAAGGTGTTCTAAAATGAAAGAAAACTTGTACATGGTTTTGTTCTGGAGAGAGACAGGATTTGATTTATGTCTTATGAGGATCACTCTGGCTGCTGTGTAGAGAATAAACCTTATAAGAGCAAATGTGGGAGCAGAAAATAAGTTAGGAGAAAAGAGAGAGTGAGGTGGCTTGGAATGCAATTATAACAGTGCAGATGGTGAGAAAGAGTCAAACTCAGCATATGTTTTGAAATCAGGGCTCAGGGTACTTATAATGGATTGAATGTGGGTTGTGAGAGAAAGAAAGGCATAAAGAATGCCTTCTAGATTATTGGTCTTACTACCTGGGTAAGTGGTGTTGCTATTATGAGAGAGATAGCATCTATTGGGTTGAGGAAGGAAGTGAGATAGAGAACGTATTTAGAAAATGAAATCAGCTCCATTGTCTCACAAAATCCTCAAGCTGAACACAGAGGCAACTGACATACTTCTATCATTTTATAGATGAGGAAATTGGGATCTAGAAGAATGAAGGTTTTTTTTTTTTTAAAAGACCATATATGAAATTCCAGCAGATTTGGTACTAGAAACCCTAACATGTTTGTTTTTTTTCTCCAGTGCCTCAGGGCAAAGATTTCCTCACCTCTTCATGTTGCTGTTGCAGGTTTGATGAAAGAACTTCTGAAATGGTATTAAAATTGCTTTTAAAGCTTTGTTTCCCTCATTGCTCTCCTGATTGAGAATCAAAAAGCATATCCTACAGGTTATATTAGTTTGCTAATAGATGACAAACGCTTTAAGATTCCAGAGTAAGTTATTTAGATATTCTGACTCTAATTTTGTTTCTGTTTTAATGTATGGAGAATCATATCTGATAAGTACCCAAGAGACTAAGATAGGGACATGAGACATTGGTAGAGGGACTTAGAAGAGTTGCTTCTTGAAAGTATGAGGGGACTCTCAAAAACCCGGAATTATCTTTTGGAGGGTGAGCCCCTTGTAGTTCAGGCTTCCCCCTGCAGGTAACTGTTCTACCCATTGGCATCAGTGTACCAGCTAGCCTTGTTGTGAGAGGCTGCCTTTGGCTTCAGTGAATTTTTTGGGGGGGAATCCTTTCAATGCATTTGCCCATTTCATGATGGGTGATTTATACCAACAGCCTGCCCACACTGCGCTGAGTGTTCAGCAGTTTTTGACCCAAAACGGCATGTGCCCCACCCTCCCTATTCACCTGATCTCACCCCAGCAACTATCCCTCAAACATTTTGCTGATGTGGAAAAAGTGAAATAAACTATTTTGAGCAGTGGGAAAAGTGTCTTGATAGGTGTATTGCATCAAACAGAGGGTACTTAGAAGGTACTGAAATTTACACACGAAGGAATATAGACACAATTTTTAATAAATAAATTCTAGTTTTTTGGGTTCCCCTCATGTAGTTATAGAGATCTGTCTTAATCCATTTGTTTTGCTATAAAGGAATACCTGAGGCTAGTTTATTTATAAAGCAAAAAGGTTTATTTGGCTCATAATTCTGCAGGCTGTACAAGAAGCATGTGTCGGCATCTGATTCTAGTGAGGACTTCAGGCTGCTTCTACTCACGGTGGAAGGTGAAGGGGAGCCAATGTGTGAACAGGTTGTTGAAAAGAGCCTGGCACCTTCCTCATCTCTCTTGCTTCCTCTCTTGCCATGTGATCTGCACATGTCAACTCCCCTTCACCTTCTACATGAATGGATCTGCCCCTATGTTTTAAACACGTCCCACCAGACATTCCCACCATCCCTCTAACATTGGGGATAAAATTTCAACATGATGCTTGGTGGGAATCAAAAAACCATATTCAAACAGAACCATAGTTTTTTTTGAATGGATTTTACCATTCTGTAGATCTACCCAGACAAAAGATCTGTAAGCATAGCCTAACACAACTTTAACAAAATTTAGTTGTTCTATAAATCTTTGTTTTCTTTATGAACCTTGCCTTTGGCATTTAACAAAAATTAAGCTCTGTCCTATGACCTGTTGAAGTAGTTTTTTTGTATTGCTGTCACCATCTCCCGCATTATTGAGTGCACTGCTGGTATTTTTTCTTTCTTTTTTTTTTTTTGAGTTGGAGTCTCACTCCGTCGCCCATGCTGGAGTGCAGTAGCGCACTCACGACCACCCCAGCGTCGACCTGCTGGGCTCAGGTGATGCTTCCACCTCAGCCTTCCAAACGGCCGGAGCTACAGTCATGCGCTACCACACCTGGCTAATTTTTTGATTTAGAGATGAAGTCTTGCCAAGTAGCCCAAGCTGGTCTCAAACCAGTGGGCTAAAGCAATCCTGTCACCTCGGCCTCCCAAAGTGCTGGAATTACAGGCTTTAGCCACCGTGCCTGGTCACTGCTGGTATTTTTGATGTTAATGGATACTCAAAGTTTAGTGTTCAGACAAATAGAGAAAGCAAAAAGAAAGAGTTCCAAGTGATTGTAAATGAAAGAGCCAGGATAAAAGGAGACTGTGTCAAGGGGGCAGGAGGCAGAATTATTATGAATTTATATAGGATTCCTCTTGTATAAAATTAATAGCCTTTTGTTACTCAGCACTCTCCTTCTCACCTTATTTTTGTCATTGTTCTTGTCACCCTGAGATTGTTGAAGACAGAAACTTATCATGGTGATCTTTATTAACTGTTTACTATATTCCAGATTTGGAGCTAAGTGCTTTATAAAGATTATCTCATTATTATTCTGCTCCCAAAGTCAATGCCTATCTGATATCTTCCCAGAAGTTGAGGCCCTGGTTATTTGATATATTTACTATATGACCTTAAGCAAGTCATTAAATTTCTCATGTCTCAGGTTTATAATTTATAAAACGCAGGTTGATTTTTGTATATATTACTCTTCAAATTTTATTTCTCTTTAAAAACATAACTTCAAAATATTTGCAATTTGGTTTATCTAAGGAGAATAAGACATTAAAGTAAAATAAGTTTGAGAAATAAACAAATGAGAAAGGTCATCCCAGAAATTTAAGTTTTTGAGAAAAGTGAGAGAAAGAAAAGTCTCTTTTTCCATCATTCCTTTGACTGCTTTGAATGGCAAGACTCCCTCATGTATTTCCTAGTTCAAATTCTTTTTTGTTGTTGTTGTTAAAACTACCTTGTCCTGTCCTTTGGAGGCAAGCATATAATCCCATTTGCAAATTAGTTTAAGAAATGTGACTGAAGTAGTTTCTTACATAGTCAGATATTGTCAAGGATGATGTTCGAGGAATAATATCTGAAGGACAGGTAACCCTTAGCTTCTATATTAAGCCATTCTCTGTTGCTTATAACAGAATACCTCAATCTGGGTAACTTATAAGAAAAGGGATTTATTTCTTTATTTCTTGTTATGGAGGCTGAGAAGTCCAAGGTAGGAGGGCCATACAGTGAGGGCCTTCTTACTGTTGGAAACTCTCTGCAGAGTTCTGAGGCAGTGCAGGGTATCACAAGGTAAGGGGGCTGAGTGTGCTACTCAGGTCTCTCTTCCTATTCTTATAAAGCAACCAATTCCTCTCCCATGCTAACCCGTCCATCTAGTAATCAATGAATGGATTAATTCATTCATGAGGGCAGAACTCATAGGAGATTATGTTTCAACAGGAGTTTTGGAGAAAAGGAACATTTAAACCATAACGGCCTCCATTACACAGTCACCAATACGCTGGGTACTCCCAAATAGAGAATTCTCAGGAGAATCCATAATACTCAGTTATGGATGTTGCTTTCCGAGTCCTCTCCAACTTGAGTTTCTATGGTTCTGTGAGATTTCTTTTTAAGTAATGCAAGGGTTTTCAAGAGGGGACTTTGTTATTCTATTTCAAGTCTGCCAATTCTACTTAACATGAAAAAGGTTTTGATCTGATTTTCAAAAAGTTTTACTTGTATTTTGGTTTTATATTAGGAATAGATAGACAATCTCCAATGCCAAAGTTTAAAAGCTGCACTGAAGTATAGGCTTCAAGTCCAAGTTTACAATTTTGGTTTCTCACTTACCTCATCTCTGATGTGCTTGTTCCTTCATCTACATTCTGCATAGCGAATCAGTGCAGAAAGACAGCTATTGAGGGTCTAAATTGGTTGTTGCTAAGGGTTGCAATTATTGTTGATGGCGATATAGTCCTTCTGGCGGCCTAGCTTTGCTGCTTTTGGTGCCGAGGGAGGTGGGATTAGTGTTAATGGGCTCAAGGTGGGAAGTGGTGGGAGGAGCAGGTGGGATGGATGTACATCCTTCAGTTCCTGCTTCTTACACTTAGTCTCCCTCCACTTATTATAGGCAGATGGGGTATCGATTACTTATTAATAGGCACATGCAGATACACAGGATAGATAAGTAATCAGCTTTGTATAGAGACCGTCCTTAGAGATTCCTTTCGGTCTTGATCATCTGTCCAAAATCACAGTCAGTTCTTAGCCCACGAATTGGGATTGGCTCCCTGAAGTCTAATTTTCTTCTGGGTTGAACTTGTCTCTCAAAAGTCAACTGTCAATTTTTTTTACATCATCTTCCTGCTACAAAATCTGACCCAGATGTTGTCTGGTTCTTTTGTCTCTCAATCCTTCTATTTTAAACAGTATCTATTATTGCTTAGGGGTAGGGATAGGAGATCTTCCCCTTTTCTTGAAAATCACCTAGTTATAAAAATGGTTATAAGACTGTAAGCTCTTTGAGGGCAGGAATTATGGGATTTATCATGGTATTTTTACTAGTGCTTAAACACTGGACAAATATTTGTTTTGTAAATAATGTACATACAACCAAAATGGGGTAGAGGAATTCAACATGTAATTCATGTTTACAAAAACTGAATTTCCTGATATTTGTAGTGCAGTAGATATATCTTTCTGTACTTTCCTTCCTTTTTGTCAAATAATTGCCAGCTTCTAGACTGTAAACCTATTAATGTCAGAGATTATTATATATTATAATTGGAAATTATATTGTATCATATATGATTATATTATATATAATAATCAAATATTATTTTATATATATATGGCTTTCATGGTGCCAGACACAATGATTGACATGTCATAGGCACCAGTGTAAATTCCTTGAATGAATGAATGTGATTATTCAAGCCAATTTAGTTTATTTTTCATAAGAACTGAGTTTTAGTGAATTAAACTTTTATGATCTAGCAAATCCTTCACACAAACCAGTTGGGAAAACACCTATAATTTATGCTTCACAGACCTTCTGTCTACATTCTAAAATTTTATTTGCAGTGCCTACACTGATTTGAATAAATTGAAAACCAAGTTTTTTTTCAAACAAAACAAACTAGGGTTGAACATTTTTGGGAATTTAGAGTTGTAATAATTTTATTTTATTTTTCACTCCCTGTTTCTTCTACTAAATTAAGATGAAAGATTTAAAATTTGGTGAATTGTATATATATTTTGTCTTAGTTCCAGTCTAAATCAGAGTAATTAATAGAAATTCTAAATGGAATTAACCTAATAATATTGGGTTCAAATTTTGTTGAACTAAAGCTTAGTTATTTAGTTTTTACTAATAATTGGCTAAATACAGTTGGTTTTTGTGAACTATATTAAAGCAGGTCCTTCTTTGAAGTGTTGAAACCAAAATGAAGACCAAGATAGGAGGAAAGAGGTTGTAAGCAGAGGTTTTAGACTGTATACTGGGTTTGAATTCTGGTCTGGGCACTTTCTGGGAGTAAGGTTAGTGAACCACTTAGTACCTATGAGAAGGCACATATTAAAGGTCTTCCTCCAAACCCAGCCCTCCCTTTGTGTCTGAGGTTCTCTTCTCTGAATAGATGTCTTTAGGATCCCAGAGGCGGCTACAGAAAGTGGGGAGAGAAGAAAAGAAAAAAAAAGGCACATTTGTCAGGCATAATTAATTTTTTAAAAAGCACTAGGAAAAGAAGAGAAATGAAAAGGGTCGAACAGATGAATACAGGTTGAGTATCCCTTATGCAAAATGCTTGGGGCCAAAAATGTTTCAGATTTTGGAGTTTTTCAGATTTTGGATTATTTGCATCACACGTAGCATCCCAAATACAAAAATCTGAAATTCAAAATGCTCCAAAAATCATTTCCCTTAACTGATATGTTGGTGGCCAAAGGACTTTGACTTTTGGAGCATTTCGGATTTCAGATTTTCATATTTGGAATGCGTACCTGTAAAAGCCAGTACATACCCCTTCCACCCTTTATGTGGAAATTTTTTAAACAAAGCAAGCTATCATCCTGCATTTCCATCTCTACATATTCATTGTGAGGACATGAAACATAACGTTTTCAATATTTGATTATATGAGAATCAAAAGGCTTCCTGGGGAGAAAAATGCTGAATTTTACACAACCCATATGTCACTAATGGGATCAGATGGCAATATTGTAATATGTAGGCCAGTTTTCAATGCTTCATCCAAAAGCTATGCAGTGGATTTGAATTTGAGATACTGAGTTTGTCACTCTCTGCATGATCTTGGGCAAGTCACCTCTCAGTAACGTAGGTGGCATCGTAAGCCCACTGTTATGACTGGATGGCCCCTTAGCTGACAGAATCACAAACAAGTGCACAAATTTGATATCAGTAAGTAGTGAATAAGAATGTGAATGTGTCCTGTGTGCAGGTCTTATCTAGCGTTAGTCTGATCTACAGGGAGGAATTTTCTAGAAACCAAGCATGGGACTATGTCAAGCCATCACCAGGAGTGGGGGATAAAGATCAGGAACCAGAGAAATAGCCCCAGAATAGAGTCTTCCCAGGCAAGAGCAGTAATTCCTAGCTATTGGCAAATTCTGCTGGTTGGTCTTTGCTTTCTTATGACATCTTTGATTGCAACCCAAGGTCACAGATGGGCTTTGACCCCATCACCCTCAACATTGCCCAAGCTTAAGTGTTGTTTTGAGAGTCAGATACGATTTACTCTAAGCTCTTCAGAGATGTGAGTCAGGGTTATCATTATGGAGAACCTATAAGTTATGTTACCATAGATATATTTCTCAAAGTCATTTTTTGTCCCAGGTAGCCTTTCTCAACTCAGCTTGAGATAGCCCAGTGTTTTGAAAAATAGCATGGACTTTGGAGTGAAAAAAACCTACAGTTAGAATCACTATTCTGTTGTTTCTGATTTGCCTGACTTGTGGTACTTATTTAGCTTCTTTGAGTCTTCATTTCCAAATCTTTCAGTAAAACTAAGATAAACATCCCTAGAGAGTGTTGCAAAGTAGTAATAAAAATAGTAAAGATAACAACAATCACCAGCTAAATAGGAACAATGCCATTATGCCTTTCTGCTAAGATTCATTGTTGCCTGACATTTTGACCTATGTGATTTTTCATTTGATCTTTACAGACTCTTGGGAGGGTTGTGAGGTATCTATGACTTTGAGCAGCCTACTGAGAAATCAGTCCCACCATGGGAGCCAGCCTGATGAAAAAGTGGTACACAAAAACAAGAGATGTTGTTTCCTGCATTCACAGAGTCAGCAACTGATAGGCATCGGAGAGCCTTTGGGACTGTTCCATCCTGAGGTTTTCAAACTCAGCTTCAGAGAGACTAGGGAATGAAGCGTGGACAAGAGGATGGGGGTCCAGTGTCTCCCCAACTTCATTCACAGCAGCTACATTTTTTTGTGTTATTGATTGAGTTTCCATGTAAGATTCCAATTGAAGAAAGTTCTAGTTTAGCACTTTCCTTTTACAAGTGGCAAAACTGAGACCCACTGTGGTTGTGACTTACCCCAAAATAATATACCATAAAACTCTATGGATTAGGAAAAAGACAGAGAAGGAAACTAAAAATGCAAAAGAACAAATTTGACTCACAGATTCACTGACGCACAGTTATGCTAGTTATTTCCTCTGCCCACTCTCTCTTGATTGATTCAATAAGTTGAAATTTTAGTACTTAATTAATTCACCTGAACATGGCATTACTTTAAATGATTAAACTGGCTTCTTCATTAAATGATACTTTTGAGGGTTTACTGCATATAAGTCACTGTATAGATATAATCAAAGATATCATAAAGATAAAACTCTCTACACTTAAAACAGCTAGAATTCAGATTGAGTAGATGACTTGAGCTTTTGAGAAGGCAGTATATAATTACTATTTTGAAAGGAGAAATCACTCAAAAGTTGGGGTGATCTTGGGAAGTTTTATACAGAATTTGAGATTTTAAATAGTTTCTGAAGAATGGATACTATTGAAGGAGGGAACAAGAGGACAAGGCATTCCAAATATGGAATATTTTCAGTAAAGTTGTAGGCTCCCATAGAGAGGATGAAAACAAAATCAGTATACCTAGAGCTAAAGGTTTGTGAAAGGAAGTTGATAAGGCCTTGAATCATTAAGCATTAACTAGTGGAGCATCAAGAAAAAACTGAGGCCACTCTTCATATTACAGAAGTGGGAAAAGTGTTCTAGTGGCCAGTGCCATGGTCCAACCCTGTGGTAGGGGCAGTCCTTCCCTGTCTTCTTATGCTCTCTCTCTCTCAGCCATCTCTTCTCTCACATATTACATTTACAGATAACAAGATTTAAGACATCATTTCTAATAACCCTACCTTTTCACCTTGATTGAGAATCTACCCAATTCCCAATAACTTGGGAAATAGGTAATACAGGAAGCAGGAAACAATAAAAAGGTTTTGAGCAAAGGCACGATACCTTTGAAACATAGATTTAGTAGTGAGTATATTTGAACTGGAAAAATTCGCAGGCAAACGCAGGCAGGGAGTCTGTGTAGGAATCCACTCGTGAACATTTCTTGAGTTACTATGTGATGTGTGTCTTGCATATTTTTTCTCATTTAATTTTAAGATAACCCAATGAGGTTCATAATAACATACCAATTTTATAAACAGGGAAACTAAGATATATTGAGATTCAAGTAACTTCCCCAGTATCAATTCACTAACAAGAAAGAGCTGGGGTAGGAACCTAAACCTTAATAATGTTAGAGCTAATTCCTTTCTTTATTCTTTATTTTTAAGTCAAAAGCAGATGGTTGAGTTAATTATTCTGCTCAGTTCAAGACACATTATCATCTTTGATGTGTGCGAGGCCCCTTTTATATTTTATCTATTTATTTTTATCCTTGTAAAAAAATTTCCTATACCCTGTTTCCATTTTTCTCCTCCATAGTCAAAAGTTTCAGCATGTTTAATGTGAATTTGTTTTTGTATGTATTTTTGAAAAAATGAGCATTATTATTTTGTGTGTATATTTTTTAATTTATGTAAATGATATTAATTATGCATCTTCTTGTCTTCCTTACTTTTTTTCACTGAGGACTGTATTTTTTAAAGACTCATCCATATTTCTATAGATGCTTCTAATTCATTGCTCATGACTCCAACTTCTGCCCTTTCAATTACATGCAATTAATTCCCTAAAGCAAGGGGCAGACTTGGGAGACATCATCATAAATATTAATCAATCAATTAGCATATTAAAAGCAATTCAGTCAACAAAACATTTGTTGAGCACTTACTACCAGACACTGTTCAGTGTTGAGAATACTGAAATGAGTAAAGTTCAAAACGTAGCCTTAAGAGACTCTCAGTCCGGAGTAGGGAACCTCATCATGGAAATAAATAATCACAGTTTAGCGATTTATGTGCAGCAATGGCTAGAGCGCAAGAAAGAGGGATATCACAGACAGCTGGTGATTGTTTCTGCTGGGGGCACTGAGCAAAATGAGTGAAGTGTGGAACAAAAGAAAGACCCTTTCTAAGTTTTAAGGAATGTGTAGGAGGAGCATTCTGAGTGGATGGGTGGGGAAAGGGTATTCCAGGAAACACCACTTTTGATAAGAATTGTTTCATTGCCTTCTCTCCCCAGGGCCTTTTCTCCACCCACAGTCTCTGAAAACAGCTGTGGTATTTGCTCTCCTGTTTCCTGAATCATGGCTGATTGTCTCAGGGGTGGGCACCTGACACAAAGGCAACCCCAATCAGTGTTTCAGCAACCATGCACATGTGTGATCTTGGCTAAAAAGGTGAGTTGATCCGGTCTATTGTTTCCCTCCAGAATTTGAACTAAGAGAGCCAGGCATGTTGCCATGGGTGTAACAGAAGTGGAGCGTAGGTCTTGAAGCCTGGTGACCATTTGTATGTTGGTGAATAAACAAAGAGAGTTGACCTTAAAGCAAAGTGAGGGAGTAAAGCCTCTCCTGGGTAAAGAAAAGGACTGCCTTGGCTCCTGACACTTTCCCGGCCTCAGCTCCAGTCATGAGAGTGGGATTTTGCTTCCTGCCTTGTGGTCTGTGAGTTTATTCTGAATTTTGACAGTATTCTTTATTGCTGACTATTTTGAGTTTATCTTGCATATTACCTAATGATGTCAGGATAAAGCATGTATTCCAAGACACACAGACCTGAGAGACAGAGCTATAACTCATTTGATACTGACAAGTGTAAAATCTACAGGTAGGGTTGAAGGAAAATCTGTAGGAAGGACCAGCGAGACTCGATGACTGATTAGGTATGGGGCATAAAGATAATCAAATCTGAAGTTCCAAGCTTGGAAGCCCCACAACAGCGATGGTAATATTGACACAAAGCAAAGGAAATGAAGGAAAGGGGTGAAGAATTTAATTTGAGGTATATGAGAAGACTTTGGGAAACATGTAAACATCAAATAGTAAACTGGAGAAAGGTGAGCTCAAGTGCCTGCGCTAGCCTTAGAGAGGAAGAGAAAGGACTCAGGGAAGAAGAATTAGGAATGAGAGCAATGGTCAAGAATGGGGGTTAGGAAAAATTGTAAAAAACAGCTATTGATAATAGTCAAAAGCACAGCCAAGACACCAAGGAAATGAGGGTTATAGAAAGGCAAAATACATGCACAACAGTCCTATATGAATTCTTCCACTTTAGAACGTTTTCAGTGTCCTTTAATATGCCTCCACAGATCTGTCTATAACATAGATTGTTATCTTGGATAGTAAAATCCTAGTCAATGGGAATCTGTGCTGCTGAAATTGCTTTATTTAATACTCAGTATAATGCCATATGCACTTACCAAATATATTTTGATTAATAAGATAAAGAAGATTTCAGTGCTAAAATTATCTTAATAGACTGTTAAAATTAGAAGGTGCCAATCTTGTTCTCTGCGGCCACTGGGAGGAATATTTGAATCTCCAGTATTTAGAAATGTCACTGCATGAATCTGTTCCCCATGCATCCTTCCAGGAGTTGGGGCTAGTTTGGATGTGGAATCGTGAAGAAATTTAAATTTGGGGATTTCCCATGTGAAGCATCATTTTGCAATCATGTGCTTGGCTAAAAATTCTCCTTTTCTAGGAAGGCTCATGCTAGTGACGCGTTGTTAGTTTGGAAAGAGAATAAAGGACAAGTGTTGCCATCCTTCCTGTGCTGCAGACTTAACCAACTAATTAAATCCACTTTGCTTTCTGGGCTTATGGTGACTTTGTGTAATACAGACTGGAATCTTGTCACATCCAGAAGATCTGTCGTTGTCCAGGTTACCATGGCAGCTAAAATTTTTTTCTTTTTTGTAAAATTATCCCCAGCCCTTGGCTTCAGTTAACCACATAAGCAGGTGTATTATTAGCTTAATGAAGGGACCCTTTCTGCAGGATTCTTCCCATGCTGTCAGGTAGCTGTCCAACTAGCATGTTGTTGCTGTGTTTAGTATCTTATTCTCAGCATCCATCTGGAGCTGTCTTACAAAGCTGGTAGTTTGTGTGCCAGAGAACATCTTACTGCCTCCGAAGAAAAGTCATCTTTTTTTTAAAAATGTGACCCATGACATCACATTGTCCTCCTCAGCCCATCCCAGGCTCCACACTGAGGTGTGGCTTTGTAGCCATCTAAGCATGCACAGCTATTGTCTGTGCAATGATTCATTTTTCATGTCTGTAGCTATAATGCAACATACTCTGGGATCAGTTTCAAACTCTAATGATTAACACATGTTTATTCATTCCAAATGGAGCCGGGGCTGCAGTCCCTGCTGCATACGTGTCATTGGGCGTTTTTTTGTTGTTGTTATTGTTTTTCCTTTCTGGGTTGGTTCTTCATGTGGATTAGAAGAAGCAACCAGCAATTCACTCCCGAAATCTTTTTTCTCTGCCTTCAAAGCACCTTCCTACATTTACTGTTTACCCATCAGGTGTGTCTCTGGATCACTTTCTGGGTGCCAGGCAATGGACACTGGAAGTTCAGCTCTGTGCCCTGCCTTAAGTTCTACTCTATACGTATGCCCCTATAACATGATGGCAGCCAACTATGGCAAAGGCACCCTTACAGACTCAAGGTAATAATGCACACCAGAAGAAACACCGATGGGGGAAAATAAAATAAGCAATATTTGAGTGAATCTAAAATATGGCAGGTGAACTTTGAATGACACAAAAGCAGACATTCACAAAGAGGTTAGGAAAATTAGGGACATATTTTTTGTTAGCTAAAAAATAAAGAGAGAGAAGTCAAGTATAGGGTTGTCATTATCAGCTACTGTAGCTGGTGCTCACACTTCCTTGTGAGGCGTCCCTGAAGGGCATGGCCAAGTTTCTGGGCAGAGATGGTAAGCTACTGACCCATCACCCTCAGATGACAGTGGTGTCAACTCTTCTCAGTGACTCAGGAAGAGAGCTATATTAGCCAATATGCAAAAAAGTTTAAAAAAGAAAGAACTCCCCCCACAGATAATTTGGAGCAAATTGTAATTTACAGAGGGATTGCTTTTGGTTAAATGATTTCTCCCCCAGCAACCCCCCCCACTCCCACCCCCATCTGAACCTCATCCATCCCAAGCTGAATTCTCTGAGCTAAATTGAAGTTTCTGCAAATGCATCCTAGCAGTGGAGGTTAAAGAGTCACTGTGAAATTTATTTCATTCCTGAATTTACAGCTTTGTTAAGCAAAACTATATAAAAACCATAAAATGAAAGAGGCTAAAAATAAAAAGGGAAAAACCAATAACAAATAAGCAATTCCAGCCAACTCGTTCCCCCTGCTCAAGATGAAATGAAGAACGTCAGCACAGCACATAATAGCTAGTGGTAATTTTTCCAGTTTTAATATCCTATAAATGATCACAGATAAGGGACACGTGGATTTCCTAATTTTTCCCCTGACCTAAACATTGCTGTCCTGTCAGTCTCCTCTTCTGAACCTGTGGGTTTCTCTGATTGGGCAATCCGTGTCTTAAAGTAGAGTCAAGCAGTGATTGTAATTTTTAATGCATAATACCTAATACGATAGGAATGCAGAATAATTCCAAGCTGTAATCATTTAAATGTTCTTTATTTATCCCATTTCTCATGTTCTGTGTTTGAATGAAGACTCACGGAACCCCTTGTTTTCACATTTAATCATGTGGTGCCAGGTGGTATCAGCCTCAGGCTTGAGCACAGCCATTAGCAGGTTTTCTGCCAGGGTGGATTCATCCTCTATATATTTTTCTGATTGTCTATAAATAGCATCACTTGTGAGGATTGTTGAAATAATTTGTTGCTATAATTATAGTGACATTTCTAGCATGTTATAATCATATAAAACTGCCAAAATAGAAGGATGCTATTTTGGACTTTTTTTTTTCCAATTCAGTCTGTGTTTCATGGAATGGAAGAAAAGATTCAGAATACCACTTGTTTAGAGAAGAAGTCACATTATAACAGAAGAGAACAATGACACACAAAAATCAAGAATACTTCCTTAAGAAGAAAGGCAGCCGGATACTTTGAAATTGACATGATTTTAGTAAAAAGAAGAAAAGAATACAAATCTCTGAAGTATAGTTCCATACATGCAAGAGAAGTGAAGACATGAGATGATATTATTTCAGTTGAGGACTCCAGCCAAACCAAAGTCATTTTAATTTTTCATAAGCTTTTACATTTTTGATGACAACATCTTAGTTGAGGAGTCAGAAATGTCTGGAAAAGAAATATCCAGGATGGTTGTACTATGGGAATCCTTAAAAAAGAGAGTTAAAAAATTTTTTTTAATTTATTTTAGGTTGACACATTACCTCCACTGGTTTTGAATGCTCAGCCAATGTCAGTAAACTAAATAAATATGTATTGATGAAATACTGTTAGCTGGTGAACAGTCACATAGTTTGAGGACTGTGCCATAGTTGTGGGTATAGTTACACTAATTCACATGTTCTAAAATGGCATACTGTATCTACAAAAGTTATGTTGATTGACAAAATTATGATAAATCAAAAGTTTATTTTGAATGCAATTTCTCCTCCTTCTTAGTACCCAATGGTGAGACCCACTTTTTTTGACTGCCTGATGACACTAACTAAATAGCAAAATGGGAATTGGTGCTAGATAGCTTTCTTTTGAGCAGGATTATAGTTTTATATTTATTTGTGTGATCTTCCACCCCACATCTGTATGCTCCAAGAAGGTAGAGATCCTGTCTGGTTTGAATGCAGTCATATTTCCAGTTCCTGGCCAAGGGCCTGACATGTAGCAAGTTTACAGGCTGTAGGTCAGCATGAGGTAAATGAATGAATGATGCAACAGGAAGACTTCAGAATAATTCTTGCCCTGAAATGTATGTTTTGTAAGCTTAGGTCAGCATTTCCCTTTTTTGGAGCCTCATATACTTTATTTACAAAATGGTTGATTTGTCCTGGAAGCTCTCCAAGGTTCTCAACCTTAAATTCCATAAATGAATACATAGTAGATGCCCCAGATTCTACCATCACCTCTTTTCTGGGAAATGTCTAATTAGCTCCCAGCTCCATCTTCTCCCACAGCACAACTTTCACTGGACATAGCCGTTTAGGCCAGCAGTGGACTCTGGATCCTAGCTGGAATGAGCACATTCTTTTCCCCAGGTGTTTGGCGTTAGGCCTGAGGACCTGCCATTCAGAATCTGCTTACGGCTGCTCTGTGACCTAGGGAACTAAAAAACCATGGGATGGCCACCTCCTGCCCAATATGTATGGCCAGGTGGAGTTGCAGAGAAAGAGAGAGAGAGAAATAAAGCAATCTCTAAAGCAGAGCAGACTTAGCAAATGGAAAGTTCTGGCAATTCCTACTCCCTTGCTGAAGCCTGGGAGTTTCCTGACCTTGGGTTCCATAGGGTGACATATACTGATAGTAGATTACATTTTTGCCTCATTTTGGATGAAAAGTAGCTCTAATTAATTTCATTACTTGTATCTAGAGGTCCAACTAATACTACATTCATTCTTCTCAACAATTAAACCTAGTTTAATCAGTTATTCTAGTGATGTCGAGTAGACATTTCAAATCCTCATGCATAGACACCTCCCAGCATTTGTTGTAAGCAGCATTTATCAACCCCTGTGAGGGGTTGAAGCCCAAATTAGGGAAGTTTTTTTGTGTTTCTACACAGCAGGAGCCCTATAAAACTGGGGAGACAAGAGCCTTTGACCTAGAAAGAGTCAATAACCCACCTCTCAGGGTCACTTCTGCAAAGGTGGGGCTTGCTGGCTGTGGTTGCCCTTTGGGCTGTCCCTTGCACACCTGTTTGTGGTGATCAGCTCTTTCTGCACAACTCCACAGACTCCTCAGACCTGGGACAGAAGTTGCCTCGCTGATAGATATCAGCGCAAACCTCTGTCTACTCTTGGTTCCTCTGAACTGCCCTATCTTCTTGTCATGCACATCCTGAGTTCATATTTCCTTTCCTGATCTCATTGAGAAAAGAGAAATTGGGTTATGAGTTACCTAATTCCATTAACCTCATTATTCCTTAGAAATCAGAGTCTTGGAGAGGTAGTGCCATGTCATGGAAGGCGTCAGAAGACTTCGAATCCACTGATAACTCATTGATCTTAAACAAATCTTTCCTCTTTATTTGTAAAATTAGAGCTAAATTGCATAATTCCTGGAGGTACCTCCACTTCTGCTCCAGGGTTAGTTTCAAACAAAATTTCCTCCTGCCTGTCCCAATTTCTAGGCTCCTACCACTCACTCATGAAGGGGTAGAGGGTGTTGTTTGCCGGCAGACCTTCTTTACGATGGGTCACTCTGTTCTATTGTAGATATTTTTAAAGTTTTAAATCAATGAACTTCTTTAAGTAAGAGTAGACACAGACACAGGTAGAACAGGGGATGGGAGGGACACTGCTCTTCAACCTGGAAGGCCCTGGAGCAGCCAGGCCCCTCTCGACATGATGTATTTTCCCACATTCTCAATCCTGTCTCCTTCCTTGTTAGGAAACACAAGCCTTGGTCTTTTTATTTTATCTTTTGCCTTAACTTTGCTAAGCCTTCCATGTTTCTATTCAATAAGGATGCTTTTAGCTAACAGACATGAAACTTTTTCCTTTGCTTGCTTTCAAGCCATCACCTAATCTTGCAAGAGATTAGAATTCTCGAAATGGGGCAACCTCCTTGGGTCCCCTCCCACTGTGGGAGCTTTTCTGTCCTCTCAATAAATCTTACTTTCTAAAAAAAAAAAAAAAAAAAATTCTCAAAATGTTTTAACTGTCTCCTTTTGTTGCCATCATGAGCCCCACCCATCATGAGTGACTGGCCTTGCTAATCTAAAGCGAATGTTAGAACACTAGAGGGTTTGTTCCAATAATCTCTGTGCCTGTCTCAATGCTAGCCAATTTAGGCACTTTAGCTCAAATCATTCTCTTTGTATGACAACCAACCATTACACATGTGATGTGATAATTTAGTCTGTGGGCATCTTCGGCTTCCTGGGCATGGCTGGGTGGTCAGGGGCAAGAGAATGCCCACTAAACTGCCCAGCAATTTGCAATTCCTTCTTTCATTACCAGCATTTATATGGGGCAGATTTTGAATGATACTGGTGCTTTCCACATTTCAGCAAATACTTTCTATAGATTTATTGCCAGAGTTTTAGCATGCCTTACTTGGCTGACTTTGACCTTTTGCCCTTGTCACGCTCCTATGACTTTCTCAAAGCCTTTTCCCTTGGAGCTGAGATCATACTGAAAGAGAGACTGAAAATAAAGTCATTCACTAAGTGGAAAAGAAGAGGTTTTCTTATGACTATCAGTTTGCAAAAACAAAATTAAAGATAATACAGGTTCATGTAATGTCAAGGATAATGACAACAATCTAGATAACAGTCAAGAAAAGGCAACTTTATTACTTTCTTGCAAACAAGCCAAAAACAATAGTTCATCAAGTTTCTACTATATTCATAATGGAGCATTTTATGATCTTCTACGGAGAGGTTTGATGAAATGCAAGACTGTGCTTTGGATAAAAATGCCAATTTTTGTTAAAATCTTTATTTGTTACACTTTCTTTCTATAAATTCCAACTAATTTCTTTGGGGTAAAGGGCTCTATTAATTTACTTGTTTCTTTTGTAACGTAAAAAGCATGACATTTACACTCCAAATGACCATTGTTTCTCACTGGGTGTTCTTGGCCTGTTATTTCCTTATAATTTTCACTACAGTTTTTGGGGACTAATTCATTTAGTCTTGGCAGTTACTGAATCTTCTTGTCCTTTGCAGCTATGGAGATGCCTCAGGTTGGCAGGGCGGAAAGGGAAGTCTCTATGCTGTTGAATACCAAATCTGGTCTCTACTGCAGTGCCAAAGGAGTGCTTTTTGGAATGACATTGAAAAAAGCCAGAGAACGTCCTAAAGACCTTCTGACATTGATGGAGACAACTTCTGACTGAATCATTGGTGGTCAGGCAGGCAGGGCAGCTAATTCTGAAGGAATAGAAATCTCATTTACAATGTTCAACTTAGGTAATTGTTTTAGAAGGCAGCCTAAGTCAAAGGAAAGCCTGATATGGCTAAAGCCTGAATGTATTAGCCTATTCTTTCAGTTTGCTTTGATAGAAGAGTTGGTACTAGGAAGATTGTCCTTTCTGACTTACTTCAAATGTTGGGCTACAGTCAGAGAGAAGGGACCATCCATGTGGCCAGATGACTGAGATATCACAACTGGATCATCCTCACAAATGCCCCTTTACCAAATGTCCTTCCACTATTATTATCTACAGTTGAAAGTTAATGATGCTACACCTGACAAGGAGGTTCTTTCCAGAGTCACAGGAATGGTCACTACCCTGCTAGGAGAAGATGCTGAATTAGGGTGACTCTCCTAGGAGAAGATGCTGAATTAGGGTGACTCTCCAATAGGCTTTTCTGGAAGATTGCTGGAGACTGATGAAATGCAAGGCTGTTCTCTGGATAAAAATGCCAATTTTTGTTAAACTCTTTATTTGTCACACTTTCTAAATTCCAGACTAATTTATATGGGGGCTAAGGTCTCTATTAATTGGCTTGTTTCTCTTGTAACTTGAAAGCCATGACATTTATATTAAAATGACCATTGTTTCTGCACTGAGTGTTCTTGGTCTTGTTATGTCCTTTAGAAGAAGTGAGAGTGATTTCTAAAGCAGTAGATGGGACAGATGGCAGGTAAAGGAATGATTGAGTAAGAGATGTTAAGAAAAAACAGAAGTTTGGCCCTGGCAGGCCAGAATGCAGGAACCCTGGCCAGGAACTGAAGAGAAAAAGGGAAAAGCAGTGTCAGATTGCCTAAATCTTTTGGAATTCTGACTTGAGTCCTCTGCACGTGTGACTCCACCACTGGTCTGAGCCAATTCCCCCCATTTGTGACTCCTCTATACTCTTGTGTTCTGAGTATTTGGGTTTGGCAGTGATCTGGATGAGGCCAGGTAAAGGGGAAAGTGTAGTGGGGAGGATACAGCATCTGGTGGCAGGACTATTTTTGCATTCTTTTGTGGGAGGAGCACAAAGCCAAATATTAAGTCCTTACCTCCAGTCTTTTATTGTTCAGATGAGCTGACTCACTGCAGAGTAAATCCATGTATAGCCTCAGTTTCTCCAGCATCAACAGCTGGGGCAATTTCACAAAGGTGTGAGACCAGGGAGCAGGAGTGATGTGTGTGTGAGTGTGTGTGTATGTGTGTGTGTAGATACTGGAGAGAATATCCATGCTGTTACGAGCTCTCCTCTCAGAAAATGATCGTGTTTATTATCTTGCCAATTAAACCTGCATAAGTGCATGGGCAAGATAGGGGGAAACTGACAATATACATAGTTCATTTGATCCCCGGTACTGTTTACTCTACATAAGATACCATTAAAGGAGAAAGGAGTTAAGAGGCATGAAAAGGGTGACCAGCTGCCCTGTAACACCCACAGGTCAACTGAAGGGTTCTGGTGTGATTTTAATCTCAGCGATATTTGAAATTTAGAGATGAAAGAGAAATGCTGAACTCCTTTTCTGGCATGTTAAATAATGATAATATATGCTTTAAAAACTCATTATAACCATTAACATGAATAACTAGTGATTTAGAATTTGAGTTAAATAGTTAGGCTGCTACATTTATGCTCTTTAGGGGTGTTTGAATATAATTATTTGAGGATTAAACTGAAAGACATCGATCAGTCCCAGAAATAAATAGCAGGCTTGCTTGCAAAGCCAAAATTGGAATAGAGAAATGAGAATTCTTGTCTGTTGTATGAACAAATGAATAAGAAGTAGAGATTCCACACCTTAATTACAGGAAGATTTCAGGAAAGGAACTGATTGAAGGTTCCTCTATTCTCTGTGTTCTGAGTATTTGGGTTGTAGTAAATTATTTTAATAAACAGTTCTGCTTTTTTTGTTGTTCTTTATGGCCTCTAAGATTGAATAATGAATTTATTAAAAGGACAAACATTATATTTTTATCATTTAGTAATCATCCTGATTTAGGCAAAAAAACTGATGATAGGCTGTCTTTCTTGAAATAAAAGGAATATCTAGGACCCATTTAAACATCATCTCAAGCAGCAATTACTTACATAGTAAATCAAGACAAAGCCACAGCAGCATCCTTCCTAAAAGACAAACCCTTGGTGGTTTATATTATATCTAGAAAAAATGGAATTTATCATCAAAGTTAAGCAAATCAGTAGTTATTTTCTTCTTTATGAAGATAACCTTGAGTTTGGTGATGCTGAATATATTTAAACCTCAAGATCAGTTGACTACTGAATTTTAGGAAAAAAGAAAATCCTTTCAATTAAATTTTTTTTACAGTGTAAATGTGTTTTGAATGATTTAAGTCAGACCCTGAAGGTTGATTTTAATGTACTTTTGTTAAGGATTTCATTGATGTGGGAGTTCAGTACACTTTTGGCTGAAAGTGCTATTGAGATGTTAGTGAAATATCAAGCAAGGTGAACAAAATAGCCAACGCGCAAGCAGTATTCTAAAGGTTTCACCAAAATAAAATCATCAAAAAGAAACTTTGAAATGCAATGTGGAACAAAATGCAGGAGGCATTTTCAAAGGGTTGCCTGCCTTTGGGCTCACAGACCACCAAAAGATTAGCAAGATTCTGATGTACAGGAATGTTAGGAAGTTTCTGGGCTCACTCATCCCTCAGAGACTTAAAAAGATGACAAAAATTCAAACCTTCAAACCATTTTGTAATATAAAAAAAGAATCCAATCTACGCATGCTTGTGATTTCCATAAATTAGCCTTGTAGGCCAGCATGGTGTTTTGTAACATTGTGGAGCGATGCATTATACAAATTAGACAAGGGCTCTGGCCAAGAATGATTTTAAGGAAAATTACAGATCCAGTGCTTTTTCTCGCACACTGAGCTCAGATCTTCTCTGTCTGACTGGAATCGCAAAGAGGAAACTGAACATTTTACCCAAAATATTATTGTAAAACAGTGGCAAAAAAGCCCTTTCCAAGAGAGAGATCTTGCAGCAAATACCAGCAAGGCAGGGGGAAGGAATGTTCTCATAGCCCTCATGCCTGTCTCGGTAACAGGCAGTAGCCAGACATGGGCTCTGAAGAGACGGGCTGGATTTGCAAACCACATTTTCAAAGGAGCAGGGAGACACAATTAGTAAGATCAATGGATGAAAACAGCACCTGGGGCTACTGGAGTGAGATTGTAAAATTGTGCTGAGGATTCAAGAGCTCTTTAGACATGGTTGTTAGAGGTGGTGAAATGTGACTTTTTTAGTGTTGCCATTCCTCTACCAGAGCTCCAGCTCTCATCAAGAATCCTCCACTCCCTTCTCCTCATGCTCACCTCCACGACTTTGTATATACCGTGTGCCCATTGGGATTGCCTCTTCCCACCCCTTTGTACGAATTCTAACCATCAACAGCAATGTAACTGTAAGCTGACACCGTGCATGACACTCTGCTTGAAATTTGGAGAATTCAGAGATCTCTAAGCCTCAGGAACTTCCCTCAAGGAGTTTAAAATCTCCTTAAAAAGATTACAAATCAAGCGTATCAAAGATAAGAGAAACCAGATAAATAAAATTGTCAAATGTGTGGGAGTGATACAGAAATTCAGAGGAGAGATTTATCACCTGGGAAGTCAGGGAGACCTCATGGAGGTGGGAATTAACTGGGCCCTGAAGGAGAAGCAGGACTCAGATGGGTAGAATGGGATGGGCTTGGTTGTGGCCTGACAAGTCCAGTAGGAGGTCTCAGGAGCAAAGGTAGGAAAGTAGGATCAAGAGAAGAGATAGAGAGAAATGACATTTGAGAGGTTCAGGAGTCCAGAGCTGGAAACAATTCACTGCAGGGCTAAAGTACTTACATTTTTGCATTTTGCTTGGTTATCTGGAAAGGGAAAGGAAATTACTTAAATGAAGGGGTGCTTTAGAAATCATTTACAGGGCCCAGTGCAAAATGAAAAGTGGGGCCCCTTGCTCAAAAAGCAAGGAAAATAGTTCATTAAGTTCCTAAAATAAAAAGCTAGTATTTTTTCCTTCTGTGGTCTCTTTCTCCACCTATCACTTTTGTTGTTGTTGTTGGTGGTGGTGGTTTTGTTCTGTTTTGTTTCACTGTTTACAGTCAACATCCTTGAGCACAAGATACTCAAAGGGAAAGTGCAGTCTCCCATGGGAAGCTGGGGACCCCACCCCTCAACTCACCCATGGGCCCATCCTCCCTACAACAGCTGGACCAATGTACTTTGTCCTGGCTGGTGGTGGGGAAGGTGAGCCAGGTATCTTCCCTTCCCAACCGATGGCAGAGAGGTGACCTCAAGGGCATTGCACCTGGATGTGCCAGGTCCCTGGATGGGGTGGGTAAGAAACTCATACCACCAATAGTTGCCCATCTATTGATCCATTGGGCTGCCAGCCCAGGTCAGAGACTATGGTAGCCACGGGCCACCGTGAGACGTCAAGTCCCAGCGTATGTTCCCATTATCAGACTTCAGTCACAAAGCATAAGGGAATGGTAAAATTATTAAGAATTCCAAGGCAGTGATGACAGAGTATTAAGCCCCACATGCTTGAGTTTGAGGTCACTTGTGACTGTAGTGGCTACATGCTCCAAGCTGGCCCTGGGGTGGCAGAGAAGCCTGTGAGGGGTCAGTGCCCTGGCACAAGTGGCCAAGGTAAGGGTAGGAATAGAGTGGGAAAAAAAGGAATTACAAAGTGTGTGTTTGGGTGGGGGAGTCTGTGGATTAGAGAGAAAAATAAGTCAGAGGCAATTATTGAAATTAAAACTCAGGTAACAGAAAAATACGACATCTTGATGTAAAAAGGAAATTGAGCAGGAGTCAATTTATTTCAGTTTTTGTTTATGAGTTGGAGTCTCACTCCATTGTCCAGGCTGGAGTGCATTGGCACGCTCATGGCCACCCTAGGGTTGACCTGCTAAGCTCCAGCGACCCATCAACCTCAGCCTTCCAAGTAGCCGGAACTACAGGCATGCACTACCATGCCTGGCTAATTTTTTGATTTATTGTAGAGACGAAGTCTCACTGTGTTGCCCAGGCTGGTCTTGAACCTGTGGGCTCAGGCGATCCTCTCACCTTACAGGTTTGAGCCAACATGCCCCACCTACTTCAGTTTTAGTTTTGGAGGTAGGGTTGGGGGACAAAGAGGAGATGCTCCATTTTGGACATGACAAGTCTAGGTTGAGAGCACAGTGACTAGGAGGAAGTGTCCAGCAGGTAGGTGACCATACACCAACGATCTCAGGAGAAAGATAGGAGCTGAGAGGAAGACTTCCTCAGGGACTTGCCCACGGAGGCGCTTCCAAGGTAGTAGATGAGATCTTAAGAGAGCAGAGGTCAGAGGATGGGCTCACAGGACACCTACTTTTAAGTGACAGAGAGAAAAAGTTTCCCAGGGAGAAAACAGGATCAGCAGAGAGGAAACCTCAGCACACAGAAAAAAGAATGAATTTTGAAAAGGAGGCCAATGGAATCAAATAACCCAGAAAATCTTAGAGAATGAGGACAAGAAAATAATTCTTATTTACAATTCCCAAAGGTATAGTTTCGGGGGCATAATGAAGTGGCTTACCGTGATAATGGGAGGACTGTATGCAAATCACGACTCTGTGGTTGGGTGCAGTCTGGGAGGAGCAGTGTAGAGAGAGGGTTTGGAGGCAAACAATTCAGGTTCAAATCTCAATCTGGACACTTGCTAACTGCACAATCTCGGGTAAGTTACTTGATTTCACTAATCACCAGTTTCCTGGCCTCTGGAATGAGTAGATTATGATATTCTTTGTGTGAGGAATGAGTGAATGAAAAGAGTCTAGCACACTGCCTGGCATGCTGTTATTATTAGGATTATATTGAAAGCCGAGGAGCAAGAATGATAACAAAAATAGCTTTTTGCCCTCGGGGAGTCCTGCAGTCTTGTGGTTGAGACAAACGTACACATAAATGGCTACAATACAGGGCAGCTTACGAGAGCCAATATAGAAATATAACCAACTTCTAGCTGGGCTCTGTGGCTCAGCCTGTAATCCCGCACTTTGGGAGGCTGAGATGAGTGAATTAACTGAGCCCGCGGGTTCGAGACCCACCTGGGCAACTTGGCGAGACCTCATCTCTACAATAAATAAAAAAAATTAGCCGGGCATGGTAGTACACGCCTGTAGTTCCAGCTACTTGAAAGGCTGAGGTGGAAGGATCGCTGGACCCCAGCAGGTTGAGCCTGCGGTGGCTGGGAGCATGTCACTGCACTCCAGTCTGGGCAACAGAGTGAGACTCCAATTAAAAAAAAAAGAAATATAACCAATTTCTTAAGGGAGCAAGACAGAGAAGGGTAGCCCCACAGCCCAGCAGACCAAGCACAGGTGTCACAGTTGGGCCAGTATTTATTAAAATCCCAAATCCATCACCTTTTAGCTCTGTGACCTGAATGTGACATAGACTGTTAGGATCCCCTGCTACACATTTGCTGATTGTCATATCACACACATGTACTTTTTTTTTTTTTTTTTTAAGTTAGAGTCTCAATCTGTCACCCAGGCTGGATCCTTCCACCTCAGCCTTACAAGTAGCTGGAACTACAGGTGTGCGCTTCCACACTCAGTTTACTTTTGATTTATTGTTGAGACAAGGTCTCATCAAGTTGCCTGGGATGATCTTGAACCCACGGGCTCAGGCAATCCACTTGCCTCAGCCTCCCAAAACGCTGGGATTACAGGCTGAGCCACCGAGCCTGGCCACATGCACATTTTAAAAACTAGACACATGGCTGCTCTGCTAAAGATTCTAGTTCCCAGCCTCCTTTGTTGGTAAATGGAGACATGTGCAAAGTTCTGGCTTATAGGACACTAAAGAAAAGGGATATAGGCAAGTTTTAGATCATGTGTTTAAAAGGAAAGACCATAGTTTTCTTTTTTTTCTTTACATTCTTCTTCCTGATGACTGGAATCCACCTTAGATGGCTGGAGTTGATTCAGCTATCTTGGGCTGTGTGGCAGAAGGTTGAGGCTAATATCACAAAAAGATATGAATTGCCTAAATCTGCTACCTTGTGGGGCTTCCAACCTTCCCAGGACAGTTTGTATTTGGACTGCCAAACAAGAGAGAAATACATTTCCCATTGTTTAAGTCATTGACACTTTGGTTTTGTCTGTCACTATAGGCACATTGTATCCTAAATAATATACTTGTATACATTAAAAAATGGAGATAAAATTCTTCATAGAATTGGGAGAAATGAGCCTGCTCTAATGTATATGACATATCTAGGGTATCATAAGTACTTAATCAGTGTTTTTTGAATACATGAACATTATGAACAGAGTACACTGCTGATAGAGAATTGCCAACGTATGAATGAGAGAAAGTGGTAATGGAAGTCACATCATAGGCTACTTTGTGAAAGGATTTGGACTTTATTCTTCAGTTAGTAGCTTTTTATATTATTAATGTAAAGAAATTGAGGATATGTTTATGCATTTTGGTAGAAATGGAAAAGTCAATATTTATTGAGCTCTTGTTTGATGTCAAGCATTGAAACAAAGGTAAATAAACAAAGGTCTTTGTCCTCAAGTTTCTTGTTCAAAGCAATCATTGTATATACTACACTGCTTAAAAGCTTGGAATCTAGCTCCAGTTTGTCTGCCTTTGAATCCTGGCTCTAATACTTGCTAGTTGGTGACTTTAGCATGTTATTTCACCTCCCTTTAACTCAGTTTTATTATTTGTAAAACAATGATTATAACACCTACTTTATAGGATTGTCCTAAGGAATACTTGAGTTATACCTGCAACGTGCATAAACTATGCCTGATGTTGAATAAGTGCTCAATTTATGTATCAATTAACTGTTGTCACATAAAAACCACCCTAATCTTGGTAACTTGACACAACAAACATTTATATAGTTCATACTTCTTCAGGCTGGTAATTTAGGCTGGGCTTAGCTGTACGGTTCATCTGATCTTGGGTGTGCTCCCTCATGTGCCTACAGTTGGAGGTTGCAGGTTGGCTAGGGAGCTCTGCTTCTGGGGGTTAGTTGATTTCTACAGTCATCTGCTAGGGAGTGACAGTGGTAACTGAGCTGTTTGTCTCTTATACTCCAGAAGGCTTGCCCAACTTGTTCCCCTGGTGGAGGCAGGATTCTTTTTTTTTTTTTTTT
>NW_007224976.1:151044-157615 GCF_000164805.1 Carlito syrichta | reverse complement strand
AGACTTCCAAGTAGCTGGAACTACAGGTGCGCACTACCATGCCCGGCTAATTTTTGATTTATTTAGAGATGAGGTCTTGCCAAGTTGCCCAGGTGGGTCTTGAACCCGTGGGCTCAGGCAATCCACTCACTTTGGCCTCCCAAAGCGCTGGGATTACAGGCAGAGCCACCGAGCCCAGCTCAGGCAGGATTCTAAGAGAGACAAATGTGAAAGAGCTCAAGTTCTATGCATAAAACTGGCTTAGCATTGCTCCCACCATATTCTATTGGTCAAAGCAAGTAGCAAGTTCAACCAGATCTAAGGGGTGGGAACCTACCTCTAGTTTTTGGCAGGAGGAGCAGCAAAGTTACACTGCAAAGGGTGGGGTATGGAAAAATCATTTGGAGAAATAAGTGTAATCAATCTGCCTCAGTCTGTCCTTTGGTTCCAATTATTAATATCTCTCCTACATGCAAACTACATCCACACCCTCCAAAGACTCTCAAAATCTCATCCAATCACAGCATCAAACTGCCTATCAGTTTTGTACATGGCTTTTTGTATGTGGTCATCTTTGTCTGGAGGCCTGTGAAATATAGAGACAAGTTACTTGCCCCAGAGACCCATCATCTGATGATAGTACAAGGGGCAGGACAACTTCAGTAAGTATGCCTACTGAAAAAGAGAAAGAATGGAAGACACTAGTAGTAACAGGCTCATAGCAATTCTGATATTCCACTGGGTAAATGTCAAATCCTCTACCTCTGGGGGTGGGAAGTGGGGAATGTTCCCCAATTAGACCTTGGCTCTAGTACTGGGGGAGTGGTTCCCTGATCTACTTATTTACAATCTTCTTATTCCACCCTCTGGCCTTATTCCATTCCGTGGCTTTTCCCTCTGAGATTTTTTTCTTTTCCCATCACTCTTCTTGGCTACATCTCAGTAAATAGCCCATATGGCAGATGAATGGCTTTCTTAACCTACTTATACCTATAGAGAGTAGGAGGTCCAAAACCTTTGTATGTTTTGAATAATTTCATTCCCTTTTAGTCAGGACTGGCAGCACTTTTGCCTATACGACTTCCTAAAAAATGTGATGGGTTTCTTACTAATCTGATTTTTTAAAATCTACTTCATTGGACAGAAACCATCACCACAATTGTTTTCTAGACTTGGCTTTCTAGATTTACTTACTGCTACTTGGGGATTAAGTTTTTGTGAGACCATAGCATTAATAATCTAGAAGTATTTGACCCAGACAATATGGTCTACTTTAATTATTTTAGAGGTTTTAACAAGCGATTATATAGCCACGCCCTTGATTTGATGTGGGTTCTCTTACGTCTGTATTTTACTTTGAGAATCTTTTGCTGGCTGAAGAGTCTAGAAGTGAGTAACTCTTATATTTTATAATCCAGTATGTTATTCTGCTTACAAATTGACCAGTTCTTTCTTTATCTCATCTCTTTTTTGGTGTTTATTGTCATATGCAGCCAGAAGCAACCAGCTAACACTTTCAACATTCTGCCTGGGGATCTCCTTAGCCAAATTCAAAGATTTGTTAGGTATGTTTTTATCCTCTTCTATCCATATCTACATATCTATATATCTTTTCTCTTGCTACAGGTGACAGTTATTTTTAAAACAGTAGCATTTTGAGAAATAATTCATATGCTATAAAGGTCACTGCTTAAATTGTACAATTCAGTGATTGTCCAGCCATCACCACTGTTTAATTTTAGAGCTTTTCTGTCACTCCAAAAAGAAAGCCTGTACCCATTAGTAGTCAGTGTCCCCATTACTCCCTTCTTTCAGCCTCTGGAAAATATTAATCTAATTTCTATTTCTATGGATTGACCTATTCTGGTGATTTCATGTAACTGAAGTTATGTAATATGTGGCCTTTTGTAACTGGTTTATTTCACTTAGCACAAGGGCAGTAGTTTTACAAGTACTTTTGCTATTACATAACAGAGCACTGCCATTTTCCTAGCTTTGGAAACAACTTCTTAATCATTTCTCCTGCCTTTGCTAATGAGGTACTTATTGTTTTTCCATCCTCCACCCTCTGACTGGTTCCAAAATCAATACTACATTTTGGATATTCTTATGTCAATATCCTACGTCTGGTACCAATTCAATATCATTATTTATCACCAAAATAATGTTGTATGAAAAACAACCAGACTTCAGTGGTATGTAATAATAATCATTTAGTTTTGTTCATATGTCTACAGGTCAGTTGAATGGGTGATCCTTCTGGTTGTGACTGACTCATTAATATACCTGATGTCAGCTTCACGTGAGATAGAGTTCTGTTGGTCTCTCTTGGGTGTTGGTTGTGTGACATGGACTCACTAGGACATGTGGGCTCTCTCCTTCACGTGATCTATTGTCCTCCTATAGGCCAGCCTGGCTTCTGAACAGAGAAGCTGGGTATGGCTCCAGCAGAAGGAGTGGAAGTATATGAGGACTCTTGGTGCCTAGGCTCAGAGCTGACATGCCTCCACATACTAGTGTGTGTGTGTGTGTGTGTGTGTGTGTGTGTGTGTGTATGTGTGTGTGTGTGAGAGAGAGAAAGAGAGGTGAAAAGAGAGAGAGAATATATACACACACAAACATCTATATGTATCATATATACATATGAAATATGTTTGTGTGTGTATACAGACACACCTGCATAGAAATAGTGAGCCGGGGGGGGGGGAGATTGAGAGATCAATACAGATTTATTATAAGGAATTGATGCATATGATTACAGAGGCAGAGAAGTCCCATGATCTGCAAGCTGGAGACCCAGAAGTACTGGTGGTGCAGTTCTGGCCTAGTCCAAGGCCTGAGAACCAGGAGAGCTGATGGTGTATATTCTAGTCTGAGTTCATGAGACCAGTGTACCAACTCAGAAACAGTCTAGCAGAGAGAGAGTGAATTCTCCCTTGCTCCACCTTTTGTTCAGTCCCATCAGTCAACAGCCTACAAGTATTGTTCTAACATTTTTTAAAACTTAACTTTTTATTTTGACATAATTATAGTTGTAAGCAATAATACAGACAGATTCTGTGTACTTTTCATTCAGTTTCCCCTCATGTTAACATCTCACACAACTATACTACAATATCACAACCAAGAAATTGACATGGATACACTCTGCCAACCTTATTCAGATTTCACCAGTTTTAGGCACATTTAGTTATGTATATATATGTAGTTCTGTGCAACATTATCCTATGTGTAGATTTGTGTGACAACCATCACAGCCTCAAATGTAGAACAGTTCCATGTCTTCCTCATCATGGCCTCATTCCTTCGTTTCCCACTTCCTGGCCTCTGGCAACTATTATATGTTCTGTATATCTGTAATTTGGTTATTTCTGGAAGGTCTTATAAATGAAATCATATGGTGTATAACATTTTGATGTTGGCTCTTTTCATTTTGAGTAATTCATTTGAGATCTATCCGAGTTGTATCAGTAGTTTAAACTTCCCTTTTATTGCAGAGTAATAATTTCCAATATAGATATACCACAATTTGTTTAACCATTTACTCATTGATGGACATCTGGGTTGTTTCTAACTTTTAATTGTTAGGAATAAAGCTGCAGCAAAACTTTGTGTACAGGTTCTTGTGTAAACATAAGTTTTGATTTTTCTGGACTAAACATCTGGGAGTATGATGGCTGGATCTTATGACAAGTACACACTTAGTTTTACAAGAAACCATAATACTCTTTTCCAGAGTGACTGTACCACTTTGTATTCCCACCAGCAATGCAGGAGGAATTCAGTTTCTCAGCATCCTTGTCAGCATTTGGTGTTTTTAAAAAAAATTTATTCTAATAGGTGTGTAGTGATATCTAATGTGGTTGTAATTTACATTTCCCTAATGACTAAAGAAGTGGAATTTTTTTAATGTACTTTTTTACCATCTGTAAATCCTCTTCAGTGAAGTATCTGTTTATGGCTTTTGCCCATTTTCTAATGTGGTTGTTAAATTCTAGCATTTTTTTTCCCACTCCCAGCCTACCTATAAAATAGTCTAAATCTTGTATTTTTACGAAAGATATTTTTCCATGGAAGAGAAAATTAAACCTCCAATACATTGTATGTAGCTAGCTTACGTATACTATGCACGATAAGTCATTTTATCAGAGAAGCAAATGGAACTAGTTCTGCCCACTAATTTCTTCCTCAAAGTCACTGGTTGTTTCCTGGTTTCTTGTGATATGTACAGGTGCTGAAGAGCAATTATTTGCTTAAGCTGGAGCTACAAAACTTGTGCTTACACAAAACAGTTGGTTCTAGGCTCAACTAAAGCTTGCCATTGATTCATCTCTAAAGAAAGCTATTGCTGGAGCATTCAAGTGGCTTGGCCGGTAGGAACCAAAGTAATTGCCTCACACACCTGTGATTGATCTGTAACTGGAAAAAATCTTCTCACCCAGCATCAATTCCTGATGCTCCTCATCTCTTCTGGTGTTTTCTATTAAACATGTCCTAGATCTACCGTGTGTGTCGGTGTATGCATGTGTGTGTGTGTGTGTGTGTGTGTGTGTGTGTGTGTGTGTGGTGTGTTTAATCTAATGAGTTCAAGAGGCAGACATCAATTTTATCTTTCTTTAATAAACCATAACTGCTAAATCAGTATTTATACAAATTGCTAAACAACAATACAATCAAACCTTAGTAATTAGTTAATTTAGGGGGATAGGTACTCTAAATTACTGGACTCTTGCTAGAAACTGTAAGAGAAAACTTTTCTCCACTTCCTCCACCCTAACTAATAGTGATGTCCTCTTGGACAAACTTACTTCCCAGCATAAGAAATAACTTAAAGAATTGGGTAAGATTTGACAACAAAAATAACCAAATGCATATGCATTGAAAGTTAGTAACAGTTCTTATGGAACAATAAACACATATTTTAAAAATGTTATCAGAAAAAAAATATCCCGCAGAGCAATACATGAGATGGGTTGCAATAAACATCAAATTCAGAAATCTACTTGTGTCAAGAAGAAATGATTGAAGAGAGCTGACATGCACTGAAATATGGATTAGTCTAGAGAATGCTTGAAGAAGTGAATTAGAGCAATAAATAAATAATCATTTATATTATTTCACCTTCTTTGTAAATGATTAATTGATTAAAAGGGAGGTAGGGTTAAGTAATTCAAGCACCCAGCATCAATCAGAGCTTGAATTCTAGCTTGTGAGGTACACACTGGTTCAGATAACCCAGAGGATTATTTTGGGTTGTTTCTCCCAGGTCAATCATTTCTGGTTTTGAAAGCTCTAGGGTTGCTGGGTCTACGTGAGCACTTGCTCATTGGTGAAGCTGTCCTGGAACAGGCTGGTGCCCTAATGTCTTGTGCTGAGTCCTGACAACCACCATGTGGGTTGGATGTGTGGCAAGCCCTTTCAGTGGCACAATGACAGATAACGAGTTACAGAGAGGCTAGGTAAAGGACACACAGTGCCAGAGAACTTGAGGGCATTTATCTTTTTATTCAGCATGCATTCATTGAGCTCCTTCCATAGGCTAGCTCTGCACTAAGCACTGCAATACAAAAATGAAAAATCCCTGCTCTCAAAGAGCTAAAACACTCATGTGAGAGAGAGAGAAACGATCATCAAATATAATAGGGTATAAATAAGTCTTATGAATACAGCAAGTATATGGTATTACTCAAATACAGAGGGGGTCTGATTCATCCCAGTGGTAGTGGTGGAGTCAAATGAGTGAAGGTGAGATCCTGAATGGAATGGGTCTTGAGGGGAAATAGGAATGTGCTCGGCAGACATAGGGAGGGGCTGGATTATGCCAGGCATGTGGAGGTTTTAGAGTGCCACTGGCCCTTTGTAAAGCCACTAGTACTTTGCTGTGGCAGGTACATAGGGGACATGTGGAAGAGAACAGGAGTTGAGGACTGCAGGTGTGGGCTTATGGATGGGTTTGATTGATGCAGGCCAGTGACGTGATGGGAAAGGCAGAGCTAGGGAAAAGATTTGCCACGTACTAAGATCACATGCTTACTATGCTGGGAAAATAAAATCAGGGAGACCACTATATTGTGTTTAAGAGATTGTTAAACAATGCATATTTTTTAACTATCAGATTGCTCATCTTGAACCCAGCCTATTTGCTGAGTATAGGACTACAGAGAGACCATCCCTTCAATGCCAATGAATAGTGGTTATCATCAGGTATGTTAGCGCTCATGGCTCAAGTCCCATACCTTGGGGCATAGCAGCTAGGTGAGGATATTGATGGAGAATATGAGTGTTGATATCTTGTCCTCCCCATTTACAGGTGCTGTGAATCTTGTCCTCATTCATGTGTCTGATTTCTACACTCGAGGTGGGATAGTTTTGAGATTGGAAAAGAATGAAAGAGCTTGAAGCCATGAAATATGATCTACAGTTGAAGAATCTGGGAAGATTTAGCTGCAACACATGAGGTCTCATAGGTTATAATGTGGTTTTTAAATATTTGTAGGGTTTTATACTTAAGAGGAGGGATTAGACCTTTTCTGTATGATTGTCAAGTACTGATTGTCCAAGTAAGTGAAATTAAAATAAAAATTGGTTTGGT
>NW_007224976.1:98544-146044 GCF_000164805.1 Carlito syrichta | reverse complement strand
GGGCGATGGAGTGAGACTCCGACTAAAAAAAATGGGGGGAAGGGGGCAGAAATAAAAAAAGCAGAGACAGACTGGAGAGCAAGGATAAGGAAAGAAGAATAATCCAAAATTCTCTGCACACTGAAGAGGAAGTGGTACCACAGGTGGAAGGGGGCATGAGAGGGCTAGAAAGAGCCGGTATTAGGGCAAAGGTGACACCAACATTTTTGATTTATTGCCTCTGGGGATCCATGAGATGACTGTTCTTCTGACATGGAATACTGGCAGCTGCTGGTGTGAGGGAGACACAGAAGGCAATCTAGGGGTTCCCATGCTACCTTCTTTTTATATCTGGGGGTGTCTTCTAATGCTCTGGAGAGGCAGAAATTTTTATCCCCCTTCGCTCAAAGAATTGATGGTGCAATGATCGGTCAGGAAAGAAAGGAAGGAATTCCTTTAGTCCATGGCTTACAGCTCAGGAGAGTCTAGCATCTGTGAGGGTGAAGGCAGAAGACGGCTAGAGTGCTTGCTTGCCTCTTCACCTAGGAAAGATGGTTAGTGGCTTGTAACATACTGATAATCTGTTCTTCCTTTGGAAAGTCATGCCTATAGAATGTTTTGTCCTGAATATTTTTGTCATCCATTTCAGCTATTTTTTTTTTAGCTTCTCTGTCCATTCTAGAAGTGATAGTTTTGGATGGACGAAAAAATATTGTTCCCCTATAAGATCAGCCATGATATTGAGGATTTACACTTCTGTATAAAATCATAAAAATCTGAGAGGTGTGTGGGCTAAGCCTGCAGGGCCGCTGTCTGCAAGGAAGAGGGAGAAAGAGGCACAGCTTCCCCAACTGCAGTGGGTAATGCTGGGTTGGCTTTGCAGGAGAGCCACAGAGAAGCTGGGGCTTGTGAAGAATGTCAAGAAAGAGTGCAGACACTAACAGAATGGAGCATGCCATTGGAATCAGGATGAACTAGTAAGAGCCAGGAAAAAGATGAGCCAGAGACTTCAGGAGGATAATTGCTGCTTGAAGAAAGAAGGAGAACTAACAAGGATGGGAAACATTTGATTTAAGACATTGAAGTATCCGGCATGAGTAGAATTAATCAGTTAATTCCACTGAGGTTTCAGAAGGAGAAACTGGCTGACTGTAGGAAGAGTAGCTCTGTGAAGGATCAGTGAGAAGGAAGAGGGCAAATCACAAGACAGTTGAAAGCTGATTCATCATTAGGAAGAAGTTCAGAGAAGTCATGACTGCCCACACTGGTGCACCAGTCGTGGGAACTTTCAATGTTCAAGCTCCGACCGTGACTCACAAACATTTTAGTTGTGATTCAGATTCCACAGCTGAAAGGGTAGAGTCAGCTTTAGAAGTGGGGAAGTTTTTGACTTATTCTGGAGGGTAAGATGAGCATTGACTTGGCAACAATACTGGTAAGTAGGCCAAGGAGAAAGGCTGTTAGCGCGTCACTGAGTAATTGCACTGACCAGAGGTGGTACAGTTGGATGGGCAGAAGGAAGGCTTTGTTGTAAATTACTGAACTTATGCTGGGGTGAAACTGTAAATGCATATAACAGAGGGAAGCCGGAAGAAATCTTTGTTCTGAAATAATTGTTGGAGAAGCAAGGGGAAATATCTACAGATAAGTTGCATAACGGCATACCTACACCATGTGTGTCGAGGGAACATTTTTATTATTAAGTTTTTCAGACCCGTGTTTAATGAGGTACCTACAGGGAAGTGGTGCTTTGTGACCTCATATAACAGAAATCTGTGCTTACTTTTGCTATCTAGAGTCAGAAGCGGAATGTAAGGCAAGTGAGGAAGGAACTGGCCACAGGAGGAACAACGACAGTGACCTTTCTGGGACATCATTTTGCTTCTTCATGATTTTCAACTTCTAAAAAGTGTGCATTCATTAATGATTATAAAAATGTATTAGCATATATGCATAATTCCTAGATCTCAAAACTATAACTGGGGAGTTGTAGGTCATGTCCTATATATCTGATAAATAACAAAAATACTTTTTTTTTTTTGAGTTGGAGTCTCATTCTGTTGCCCAGACTGGAGTGCAGTGGCCGCTCCTGGTCACCGCAGCCTCGGCCTGCTGGGCTCCGGCGATCCTTCCGCCTCAGCCTTCCGAGTAGCCGGAATTACAGGCATGTGCTACCACGCCTGGCTGATTTTTTGATTTATTGTAGAGATGAGGTCTCGCTGCCCCTGCGGATCTCGAACCCGCGGGCTCAGGCAATCCACTCACCTTAGCCTCCCAAAGCGCTGGGATTACAGGCTGAGCCACGAGCCCGGCTAAAAATACATTTTTTATTACTTAGAAAATGGTAGTGCACCAGTAGTCCTAGTTCCTAGGAAGGAATACAGGTCTCTGACAATGCCTCCTGCTTTCAGACAAACTGTGTAAAGGCAAGTGCCGCATTCATGTCAGGAACTAACTCTGCTCTCAGAGCAGAGGTGACTTGAGCCTCCATGGTCCAGGCGGGATCCAAGCAGTCCCGTCCCCCCACCCAATAGAGGAAAGTGGGAGGAAAACTGGCATTGCATTTGCAGATCTTTCTTGAAGCCAAAGGGATAAGAAAGTCAATTGTGCATATGTAGGAGTGACTAAAATGGGACTCAGAAAGGTGGGAGGAAGTTAAACCTATTAGACAGAAGCTGAGGATGGGGCTGGAGAAATATGTATGGAAAGTGTAGAATAAGCAAACCATGTAACAGCAAGGAACTTGGCTGGGAATAAAATCATGAAGAATGAATGATACGTAATAATGAAGGATGATGTGAAATATGACATACAAGTAGTGGCCTCGCTGTTGAGCTTTCCAATGCTTAAAGGTCTAAGACTCTTTGAGAACAGAAAGAATTATATTTTTAATTTGTGGCAAACAAACCCAGATTCTATTAAAACCTTCTTTACTTTCAATAGGGTTTTGAGAATAGGGGAATGCTAGAGACATCCCTGTGTCAGGGATGACTCAAAGATCTAATCCTAGCTTTTTCTTTCATGAACCAAAGACTCATGAATCAACACAGGATGGACACAAAACCTCAATTGTCCAAAAGAAGGGCATATGAGGAGGCTAAAGTCCTGGAATGAAAAGGAAAGTTGATTTTAGGGACAGATGAGGTTTCACCTATTATTGGCTTCTGACATAAGAGGAAACATGTGAAGGATTTCTACTTGCAACAAATTGATACCAGGGAGGTGCTTATGAAAAGAGAGGATGAAACAAATCTCATGGAAAAACTAGAAGAAAATACCAGTCCAGAAAATGTCACCCAAGTATCCAGCACAGTGATGGCAGTATTAGGGGCATAAGAAACATGTCCTTTCTCTGGGTATTTGTTTATTTTGTACTTTTGGGGTAATGGAACTTCTTGGGCATTTTTGCTTAGAGTAACATACCTTGAAATTATACCCCTACCACACACACAAGGGTAGTGATATTACAGGATAAAATAAGTAAAGGTCTTTATTAGACTTTTCTATGCTAAAGGTTTTATTTTATTTTGAATAACCATAAAGGGGGACCATGAAACTAGGCCAATTTTGTGTAAGCTCAAAGGCAGGTGAAGGATAGCAATGTGAGATTCTAAAATAAGACAGAGGCAATAAAGAATATGAGCTACAGAAGCAATTCAGGGAGTTGCAGTGGCAGCTTTCAGAAGGACACACGGGAGGCCCCAAACTGTACAATATGAGAAAGCAAGCTAGCAGATGGCTTAGTCAGCTCCACAGTAACAGTGGGACAGAATCGAGCTCCTGAGCAAGTACTTCTCACAATTAGCAACTCTCTTTTGTCTACATGCAGACAATTGAGTTTACATTACCATTTCAAAATGGGTGTAGTGCTGGCTAGCAAGACACACTTAGTTTAATGACAAGTGAGGTGACACATGACATAAATACCTGCAGATTGGCGTTGTGAATGGAGGACCAGAAATGGGTTACTGAGTCTGAATCAAAAGGAAGCATTTGACAGAAAATGGCATCTCCCTCCCAATCTCCCAAGCCATATAAGAAAGTGGGTTGCAATTTTAGCTTGTACATACGAGAAAAAATAGATGGGGGATCGCTGAATGGATGAGTGGAAGGTTGTAGAACTTTCCAGGGCCACACAGCTAGTGAGTTGCACAGTCACAATTTAAACCCCTGCAGTCAGACACCTAGCTGACATTCTGCCTCCCGACAGCTTTGATGCCACATAAATCCATTAGCAAAATGACCCTGGGTACAGGTTCAAGTCAAGCCTACAGTCTCTAGCTCTTAACAAGTGTTTAGATCTTGACAAGGCCAAACTTGATGGCCTCCTACAGGTGCCTGGCCCACTCTCCAGACTTGGGGGCTAGGGGGTGGTTTCCTCAGAGGCCAGACAGTCATCACGGCTTATCCAGAGGCTAGGCCACGTGAGCCAGTCCTGCTCCCTTGGAGACAAGACTCAGCAAAGAGCTTCTCAGCCAGGCACCCTCTGAGAAAACAAGGCTGTTGAGCTTGCATGAGGGAGTAGAGAAAAGGTCTTCAATCCAAAGTCTCAGAGTCCCGTCTCAGAGACTGGTTCAGGCCCTCACTAGCTGTGAGGCTATTCCTGTCACAGTTGCTACATAAGGCCCCAGAACCTGATGGATGGCATAGGACAATTCTGTGGGACAGGAATTCAGATAGGGTACAGCAGGAATGACTTGTTTCATGGTGGCTTGGGCCTCATCTGGAAGCTCTTGAAGATGGGGGAGGTGTGACTTGGCAGCTGGAGGGGGCTGCTGGAGAGGGTAGATGGATACATAGACACATATGATATATAATGAATTTTATCTTTAATCGTCATTAGCATTCTAATATTGACTGAGTGAATGGGAAATTTGTAGAAGAATATGTTATTTGTAGCCAAGTGCTCCAGAAGGGGATATGGCACATAGGATATGTACAACAAGGTGCTCAATCTTTTTCACTTATCAGCTAAGTTCATTGGCAACAGACACCTTGGAGAAAAATTAGAAACTCACCTAAAATTGGTACAGGATTGAATGGTTAAAGAGGTGAAGGAGATAGATCAACTTTGATGCATACTTTTGGATAACGGAATAGGAAGTTTACCAAGAAAGAAGAGGGAGGGCGCTCAAAAATAGATGATGTATATGTGTAAGTACTGGTGTCTAACATCAGTTAAGCAAAATCCAGGCTGTGCAAGGTTAAAAATGAAGGAAATGAGAATGAAAGGGAAGTACTGTGGAAGAGAAACCCACTGGAATGCTAAGGATAGTTACTAGATCCAAATTGGGAAAGGGTGTTCATCATCCCAAAGCATATAGATACAAACATTTGCATAGAGTTGGGTCCAATTAACATCCAAGACAGGACCTCTCATGGTCCCAGACCTACAGGGTGAACGGCCCCCTTCTATGTGCTGTGCTCTCCAGACCACATATCTGCAACAGTGCCACAGAGCACTTCTCCGTCCACATCCGACCTCGGTATATTCCATTTACACCACATGGAGAAATAAAATGTATTTCTAATTGGCTTTCTAATAAGTACTAATTAGCTCAGGCCTCTGTGATCCATAAAGAGATAAAGAGTGAGCTTGCATCCTTCCATCAAGTGCTAAGGCTACAGCTGGCAAAGCCTCACGCTGCTCTCCCTGTTTATCTTTGGGAAGAAACTGAAATTACCTCAATGAAAAAATCTCATTTAGATTTTGCTCATATGTATTAAAATCTAGAGGTGAAACCGCGCAAGCAACTGTGACCGAGTTCCCAGGAGTGGTATGAAGGGAGCCAGTTTGGGGCAGCATTAGAACAATAACACACTCTTCCAGGAAGTAGCATTTAAAGAGAGAGTGTTAAACTGTGACGCTTGTACAGCTTCAGCCATTTTGATGCATCTTTGCGCTGATGGACTCTGAATGATACCTAAGAATTAGTGAGAATGTTAATGTACCATACTGACTACTAGGGATTAATGCATTTAAGTTGGACCAGAGGAAATACAGGTTTTTGTAGCTATAGGATCCAAAGGGATCTTCCTGCCATGTATTTCTGCAAACACCACAGAGAAGGTATTCAAAATCAAGGGAAAGAATTCAGACATCAGGCTGCCGGGCTCACTGTTCTCAAGCTTTTAGTAGGCATGAATCCAACTCCATCAGAGCTAGACAAATGGTCCCAAGGTCTCCAAGTACCTTCTCCATTAAGTGAGCGTAGAGACACTCAGGGTTTTCAGTGCATGCAAACTCCCTGAGAAGCAGCTGAGACAGATTTTCTCCTGCTTCTGCTTTTACCTGGGTCTTAGGAAATGTTCCATGTTTTCCCCATAGTAGTTTTCAGAACACATTTCCTCAAGGCTATTCTAGGGCTGTCCCACTTCCCACTTCTTGTCCAAGGTCATAAAGTATTCTTAAAGCAATAGTAACAATGATGCATTGTGGTAAGGCTTGTTGTGATTCAAAACAAGAAGTGTTTAGAAATCATTTGCTGTGTAGTCAACAAAGTACAATGCATCCTTGTTATTTGTAACCCAAGTGTTCCAGAAAGGGATATAGAACATAGGATATGTACAACATCGTGTTCAAGCTTTAAGTCAAATGTGTCAAAATGAAATGAATCTCAAAGTTAAAGAACGCAGTAATAGGGGAACTGTGAAAGCCGGCTGCTAACAGCAAGAGTGGGCATGAAGGATGGTGGGTAGTGGGGGGGGGGGGTCACACTGATATTGTGAAATACAAATTTTATACAAAAAAGAGGGCCCTGCAAATATTGCAAAATATGGAGTTTCACTTAAAAAGGAGGGTCCCACAAATATTTCAAAATATATAATTTCATATAAAAGAAGGGTCTTAGAAATATTGTCAAAAAATGACATTGTATACAAAAAGGAAAGTTACACAAATGTTGCAAAATGCTGAATTTTATACAGAGAACTTAAAAAGCAATCTGGAAATCTAAAAAAAAAATCTCATATGAATGGAATACATCTGAGGGGGTAGGATGTAAGGCGGGGCAGAGGCAATAAAATATTTTGATAGTAAAATTATAGATTCTCAGGAATGAGAAGAGATAAGCAAGAGAGTTAAGAGTAGGAAGCTGAGTTCTACACAGGTTCAGCAGGAAATTATTTCAGCCTAAACTAGAGACACAGTGGAAGTGAGAAAGAAAGAGCTCAATTTGTAAGATTTCTATTCAGGAAGTGGAGTGAGGGTCCCGTGGGAGGGAGTGTGGCCGGAGGAGGAAATGGAGGAATAATAGATGATTGCAAGCCCCTGAGTTGGGGACACAGGGAGGTGTTATTGACAGTCAGGAAGGGAAAGAAGGTGTCTTAAAAAGGAAACAAACAGGGTTCATTTTTAGGTTGGTTATTTGATGTATGAGGAGAAACATTTAAAAGTCAAGTATTGGAGGAGGACGTTTCTAGGAAAGAGAGGGCAGAAGGGATTACTACACCCAGGGGATGACTCCATTTACTTCACAAATGGAGAAGAAATGTCTTAAGGGCCAGATTTAACTGGAGGTGAAAACATGGGGAACACTAGCACTAGCAGCGCAACTGTCCCAGAGTTTAGTGGATGACTGCATCACCTAGATTTTGTTTTCAATGATCTACATCTGTGCACCTTTCAGTGAATCTGGTTGATTCATGAAGCTTGTAGAGTCTGATTTTTATAAATAGAAGAAATATGTCTTTAGTGATTATGGTAAAGAGAGAATGGGGAGGATAAGGTGAGCTCAGAGAGAAAGCAGAGGACAAAAGTCAGAATTTTCATGTATTACCATGAATGGAAGGTTATAAATAATTAGAAGGAAGGCAGAATAGAAGGCAGGGAAGATTTGAACAAGAGAAATACAAGACTGATTTCGAAAGCACAGAGGAAGTGGTGAAAACAGTATGACAAAGGAGGAGAGGATGAGAAGAAATAGACAAGTGTTCTGAAAGAAATTGGGGAAAATATCTAGGGAATCAGGCAAATGTTTGAAGTAAATGACACCCAGGTGGCCAGGGCAGCCTGTCCTTTTCCCAAACAAACAAAGACAGCCTCCATACTATTTTTATCAGCAGTTAAAAGCAGAATCAATGTAGGAAGATTCCACAACAAGGGAAGTTTCTGAGCTGATTTGTTTACTAGGGTTAGAGGTTAATTTGAGCAGAGAATTGATAAATATAATGATCAATAATCTAGATGTGAACATAATAAATAACTTTAAGAAGCAGAAATGAGCCGGGCTCGGTGGCTCAGCCTGTAATCCTGCGCCTTTGGGAGGCTGAGGTGAGTGGATTGCCTGAGCCCGCGGGTTCGAGACCCGCCTGGGCAGCAAGACCTCATCTCTACAATAAATCAAAAAATCAGCCAGGCGTGGTAGCGCACGCCTGTAATTCCGGCTACTCGGAAAGCTGAGGCGGAAGGATCGCCAGAGCCCAGCAGGTCGAGGCTGCGGTGGCCGGGAGCGGCCACTGCACTCCAGTCTGGGCGACAGAGTGAGACTCCAACTCAAAAAAAAAAAAAAAAAAAAAAAAGAGGCAGAAATGCACAGAGCTATTGCTGAAGCTGTATCTGAACTTTTTGGGATTCAAGAAAAAAAATCACTTGGGACTCATGGTGAGGGCCTGAGAACCTTGGAATCTAAATAGGTGTCATGGATACTGATCCAGAGACAGAGAAACAGGACATGAAGTTCACCAAAAGACACAAATCTATTTACCTCTTTAACTTCCCCCATTTTTCTCTCACCCTCCCTCCACATACATAAAAGGAAAAAAACTTGAAGGGGTTACCTGCAGGTGGTGATTTCTTGAACAGTGGTTTAAATTTGAATTCCTTTGTAATCACCAACTCCTCTGTGCTTTGGGGGGGGATCATTATTTTTGAGTTATTAAGAGAGCCAGATAACTTTGAAAATTAAGCCAAATTAAGGATTAAGCCATCTTAATACCCAAATATTTAAGCAGCTAATCCTTTAAAAAATCTTTTTTAATGTAGTTCCATAAGAGGTGTGGCATTTTTGGCAGTAGATAACATTTTTAAGGCATTATGACTTCAAAATGCTTAAAACAATTGCCATTTATTTAAATTATTTTCTTCTCCACCCTAGGTAACATAGGTCTGGGACAAAGAAAGTACTCAACAGATACTTATTGAGTAGAGTGGAGTTTTAAGTGGAGTTGAATTCTATAGGTACGTACTTACAGAGAGGAAAGAACTAGCATCTGCTACTAAAAAAAAATCTCAGGGAGTCTTTTCCTTGGGTGGGAGTTAGTGATTCTTTGAGGTCCATCTCCATGGTCAACTCCTATTCAGTAAGGTCTCTGTGTGTGACCTTCTGGGCAAACATGCTTTCTGGTTTTCCAGGCCACACTCGATTTCAAATATATTATCAAGTCATACCACAAACCGTAGGAATGTCCCAGCAATTTTAGCATTTCTGACATCTGAATGATATGACTCAGCCTGTTCTGAGAATTTGGAAGCAACACCAAGCCCTTTGGAGAGTGTGCTAGAAATTCTGGTTGGGAACATGGCCACTGGAATCACCCATAGCAGACCAGTGTTCTTCCTTGGTCAGCCCCATACCCTCACCTATTCCCTCTGGACTCAGAATAGGCTTAGCTAGCACCCTGGCAATAGATACTGGTGCTTTGTTCAGAGGTTATAAAATATTTCCCTCTTTTGGCAGCTGCAGGAAAACTGTGACTGCTGGCTGGGTGACCATTATGCCTGGGCCAATGGCAGACTGCCCTTGAGTGGGTAAAGAACTCAGAGGAGTTGGCTCCAAAAGGTAGAAGGGGGGTGTATCCTCCTCTTACTCACACGAATAAAATTCAAAATGGACTGCGGTCGGTCCTCTAATGCGTGCCTCCCAGTGTTTGGACCCTCTGTGTGACCTACTAGGTTCCTTCCTGTTCTAGCCAGATGGAGGGACTGTCGACCCCAAGAGGACACTCCTGAGAATGCTGCTTCCCCTCACACCACACGACACTCGTGAGTTGCAGGAAGGTAAGACAGCTCTGGTCTCTCTGCCACAGTTACCTGTATGTTTTCTCTCCCTTGTGTGTGTGTTTTCCTGCTCATTTCCATAAATAAAATGTTCTTTCTCAGCTGTATAGCTGCTCCCCTGATTAATTCCTACCGTGGCCTCTCTGTAATGGTGTTTCTTCTTTTGCTTAAAACAGCAGGCATCTGCTTTTGGAGTTGAGTTAATGGGGGATGGAAGGGAGTTAGCCAAGTCTCTGAGAATCCCCATAAGCCCCTTACAAATGGCTTACGTTTTCTGCTGATTTCTTCTGATTTTGTTTGTGTCTCACAAAGAGAGAATATTTTACAAGCTACTCGGAATTTCATGCGCTGGCCCATGCTGGGGCAGATGTGAAGGAATATCTTCCAGGGAATTTGGGAGCACCCAGTGATCATTTCTGCCATAGGAGCCTCGTTGGTTCTTTGCCATCATCCGAAGAACAAAGCGTTGCATCTGCTTTCCTTGTCTTACTAGGCGGCTCTCCCAATATCACTGCAAGCTTTATTATCGGCTGGTCTTTCTCTAACGCCTTCCATACAATAGATCGCATCTATTTAAGTATCCAGATCCCTTTGGAAACAAGAAACAAGGCATTCTCCTGACACACACAGAAAAGGGGTTTCAGGTGGCAGATCTGCAGGTAGTAATTTTAATAGCCACTAATGTGAATTAATAATTCTAATAACCTCATTTCAGATGTGTTATCGGGACACTGGAGAGGGTTGCCATGGCTGCTGTATTTTATTGCTCACAGCTGTGCAAACTCATTTTGGTCAGCAACATTTTCCTGTCTAACCTCTCCTTTCACTGGTTTGCACAGTTCCAGGCAGTGTGGATTTAACAACAACAAAGAAAAACTTAAAGAAAAGTTGTGTTCTTGAGACTCTAAGTAAACAACACTGATAAGTGACAATAAGGGAGCCCAGTGCTTTAGAACACAATTATGTGCTCATGAAAATAAATCATTGCTTTTGGCACTCTTGTTCATACTAATATCACAATAATAATTTGTTAGCAACTCCAAAATACCTTCTTTAAGTGTTTTGTACATAAACAATATTCCTTAATAAACTACCTTCTGGATTATTGCCCCCTACCAGATTCCAAAAAATACATTAAATTATAATCTCAGGCCTACAATTAACAACAGATCAGTAAATGTTTAGCTAAATGTTTCTTCCATGTTTCCTGCTACTATGATCATGTTTTATATATTTTTTTCCCACTTAATTCTCACATACTCTCTTTGAGAAGTGAAATCTATTTCCTTTCCCCTTGAATCTGGGCAACCTTGTGACTGCTTTGACCAGTAGAGTATAGCACAAGTGACATTATTTGAATTCCAAGGTGTCTTAAAAGGCCATACATTTTTTGTGTTAGCCACTGACCCATTTGCTCTTGGAGCTCTGATCCATCAGGTAAGAGATCGGATACCCTGCGGCTGCCCAAGGGACACCTAAGTTTTTTGGGTGACAGTCTTAGTCAAGCCAGGCTTCGACAGAATTCATCCTAACCACGTGCGAAGTAAAGCTTCCAGGTGATTTTGACACCTTGTAGAGTCTGTCTTTCCAGCAGAGGCCTCAGACATTGTGAAACAGAGACAAGCAACCCCTTCTATATTATGAATGGATTCCTGGTCTTCAGAATCCATGAACACAATAAAATGATTATTGTCTTATGTCTTATGATTATGTCTTATCACCAAGTTTTAGTGTGGTTTGTTATGCAGTAATAGATAACTGTAACAGTAAGGAAACTTACATGTTTAACAACTTGACCAATATCCCACAGTAAATAGAGGCCTGGGACTCAAAACTGGGTCTATTTGAGGCCAAATCTCAAAATCTTTTTACCAAAAAATTATAAGCACCGTAAGATAAATCTGTGAGAAACAAGTATTTTTCTTTCTGTCCACGGTCATTAGTGTGGACTCCTCATGGGCTTGCCAATCCTAAATGTAGAAAAGCTGTAGAAAACATGCGGTGATCTTTAATTAAAGTATATTTTTTTAAACCCACCCCTGCGTTCCTACCAAATTGTCATGTATCTGATTTGAAAAGTAGCCAACTCATTGACTTTAACTTTCATCTGAACCCATATGGCAATCTGGAACTCAATATGAAACCCTCAAGTTCTGTTCATCTCTGGTTGCTCCATTTGAAGCCAATCCTGGGAATTGTTTAACAGCTTCTCTTCTTGGTTGCCATTTAAATGCTGTCTTCTTGGTTTATTAAAAAAAAAAAAAAAATTCTAAACTTTTACAAGGTTTCCAAACTTTTACAAAGCATTGTCGTTTAGGCCTCAGGACTACAGAAGAAATGCAGTTCTGAAGAAGTTAGACCATCCTACCAACCTGTCAGGGATAAGAAGTCTTTCTCTACAGTGAGATCCAGCCAGAAGGTTATTATCATAAACCCAGATTTTGTTTTCCCATTCCCCTTTTCCCCTTCTGACTCACACAGGCTTGCAAAAATAAAAAAAGGTAAGGCTAATATTATATTCACTTAGAGGTTTGCAGGATTTAGGAAAACACTCGATGAAATGGAAATAATTTAATAAAAACCTCAAACCTCATTGGAGCTGAACTCTAGGCAACGTATACTTGCACTTTGAAAACTCTTACAGGCAGAATTGAGGTTTTACATAAATTACATTTTCCTGGAACAAATTGACTAACTTTGTGAAGCTTTCTTTATAATGAGAGGTCTCTATGCAAGGTCACAGGTGACCGAACTGCTTATGCAATTAGTCACTAAATGCATCTAGAAACCTGGGGGAATAAGGGACTTTCCCTGCGAAGAAGGCTTATTTATTAATTGTTAATTATAATTTCTCTTATCAGCTTCTCTGTGGATTTGGTGTCTACAAAGAAAGACTGAGGAGAAAAAATGATAAGGGCTTCTGTAAAGCAGACACCTGTCAACAGTGCTCTGTCAGCAGTAGCATCCGGGAACCTCAGATGGAGTATTGAAGAAGATGAGTTTTGTCCACTATATTTGCATAGTACCTCAGAGGTGGGACACCCAGTAAATTACACAGTCCTTTGGGGCTGCTGCTCACGTTTGGTCCTATGAAAATGGCAAATGCGAGCTTTGTTTTACCTGTTTTCCCAGCACACTAGCCCTAAGTTCTACATTCAATCTTGCAGCCTATAGGTTTCATTTGACTTGAAAATCTCATCTCTTGAAATGTCCTGGCAATTGGTGATGATGGATCACACTGGCCTCTCTCCTACATAGTGAGTCCTATGGCACCAGCAAGTAACACATAATTGATATGTAACCATCTAGGAGGGACCCAAAGACCATGCAATGCCATCTGTATGAATGTGATCAGTTAGTTTCTGTTAGGTGGCAGGGAAATGTGCACAAACACTTTTTAACTGACCTTTTGTGGTTGTTATGATGCATAGTAAGAAAAAAATGCCGCTGTTCTTTTAAGAAATATTGAGCATGGCATTAAATATTGTCAGTTTAATTTCTTCTATTGGGCTGTCTTTTCATGGAGTTTATGGTACAATTCTTTGCAGGTTATAAAAGTACATAATCATTTTTGACAAATATAGACACACATATTTCCCCACTAGCAATAAGTGGATTAGATGATATTTCAGATCTAGACAACCCTAATTAAATTACTCCTAACTTTACTGGTCTCTGTGGATTGATCTCTCTTTGACCTTCACAGCCCATCAGAATAAATGAAAATAAAGAATTCTAATATTTTTTTCACATTAAAACTTTTACATGAGTCTTCACATCTGTATACTACACACACACATATATATCAAATGCAACCAGCAAATGTTTGCTTGTTTTTTATGCTTTTTTTAAAGCCTGTAGCAGTATAAATTTGTATATCAAGGAAATACATTAGATTACTACAAAGAAAGATAATTTAAATTACATTTTTAATATTTTCATATCATTTTATAAAGAAAAATATTTTTTAAACAAGCATCCTTTCTTAAGGTAGCAAAGTAAATGTATTCTGTTGCCTTTATCTTTTTAACATTGCAAGCTGAAAGTACTGTCCAATATAATGAACAAAAGACATTTTCTTTAAGTGGGCAAAGTAGTGGAAATTTTCTTTACAATATTATGCCCTACAACTATCTTTCATAGGCAAGAAGCCTTTTTGCTCTTTATGAGGTATCTTTGTAGTTAGCACTGTAAGGGATCATTTTTTGCTGTTTGTGAAAAGACAATGTTTATGTTGTACAGTTTTTATAAGAAGGTTTGATATATTATGCTGTTTGTTTAAAAAAATGATATTTTACTACATGGCAACTGATGTGTCCTCTTTTAAATAATGATAAAAATCAAAAGTTACAAGTCACATTGCTGCTAGAACTCACAAATATTTTTTTTTTCTTTTTTTTGCTCTTCCTTTTCCTTGTCTTGTGTAAGATAGTTTATGACTGTTTTTAAAAGTGCAATTTTCCCAGTGCATTCCAAATATAATCCTGTTTGTGAACACTTCCATACATACTCTTCAGGTCTACCCTATAAGGTAACGCAAACTACACCCACCATGGAAATAGTACTTTGAATTTCTCATCTGGTAGAAGTATCCACACATTTTAAGCAATTACAAGTAGAATTTAAGTCTCACTTAGTGTTACATTCTCCACAGTGATTACTTATTACAAAGCCTTGCACACAGGAGGCCCTCAATAAATATTTGAATTAACTTAGAATATTACATTGATGGGATGGGTGATTTGACACTTTTTGATTATAATAATATAGATAAACGCAATGCAAAACAATCCAGGTGATAGCCTGGATTTTGTTGTTTTGCTGAGTAAATTTCAGTAAATATTAATCTACCTGGTTAGTCACATGAGCTAACTTTTGGATGCAGCTGTGCTATCACCTTGATCATCTACCTGAAGGTAGCTGCTCTACACAGGGCTTTTGATAGTTTTTTTGCATCACCATTGGGTATTGGGTCTCCTTTAGCTAGAATTCTCTAAGAGTATACTTCCTAATGTTATCCTTTTCTATTTTACTACACACACACACACACACACACACACACCACTGAAGTTTTCCCAAGACTGCCCATTTGCTGTTTTAATTTATAATTCAAGGGCTCCTGCACAGGACTAAAAGTTGACTGAAGAAGGAAAGACATCTTTTGCTTTATGATTTTGTTTTTTGAGTTGGCATTCTCACATCATGCTCATCTTGAAGAAGTAGCAAATTCTCCAAAATAAATTGTTAGCAAGGAAACATCTTCTGTCTCTTTGGCTTCTTCCCAAGGTGCATAATCTCAGAAGTCCTACAATTCCTCCCTTAATAAGGTGGCCTCTGTTGAAAGGGACTGCATTTAGCATAGAGTCAAGAAAACTGGCAACCAAGTGGTTAAATAACAATTGTTCGAATGAGGGCAAAGTCAGAGTCAACATAATTAAAACTGTTTTTTCCTCCAATAGCTTTGTACTCATCCATGAATGAAAGAGAGTTTTATAGCAAAAGTAATTACTCCTTCTTACCCTAATGAAAATCTTGACAAACTAGTAAATGTGTAACCCCTTCCTTCTCTCAAAATGTTGTTTTCAGTTACTCTGTGCTTGTGCCTAGAACCAAAACCAAAATAAACCTCAATTAGGTGTCTTTTGTATTACACATTTTCCTCAAAATTACATCCCAAAGATCACATAAATATTCATAACCACTTTTGGAAAAGAAAATAGATTTCATGACTCCTTAACTTTCTTCTCCTATTTTTCTGTCTTATTATACCCTGTGTAGTTAGTTCGATCCTCTTTGATTTTCATCCTCTTTGATTTTCATCCTCTTATCCAGGGAACCTGGGTTGCCTGCTGTAATCTCCTCTCCTTCCCCTTCTGGAGAGCAATTGAAAACATCTTTGCTTGCTATGCAGAGGGAATGCATTCATTTAACAAACATTATGCAAGAATTCCCCAAATAGAGCACATTAAGCATTCCATATGATGTCAAGAAAGTGGCTTCCAAGGAGGGCAAGCTCCAGAAAAAGCAGCTGATGGGTACCCAGTGCCCAAACTCAGATGGGTGGTGTCCGAGTGCTGTGTAAGTTCCCTTCCGGTGCATTTCTTTCTGCTAAGATATTTGCACTGTTCATTCTCTTGTCTTCCCCAGGCTCTTTATTCACTTGAATACTCAGTAGCAGCAACAGCCTAATTACCCACATCGTCCTCACTGGGCTGAAATCATGGGCATGAGGGGTGCAATTCTGTCTTATGAATTCATTCCTTAGCAAGAACCAATGCCAGCTGTCTTCTGAGTGGCATTTCTTGAGCGGAGGCTGGAAGTCGATGAAGTTAGCCCTGGTCTCGCCTCAGTGGTCAGCATCACCCGCCTTTCTACCCTTCCCTTCAAGCTGCCAACAAGACCAAGGCTGGCTTCCTTAAAATGCACCTCTGGGATGTTCACACCATATGGCAGCTCTGAGAATGTCACCCTATGCTCTAGGGTATTTTTCCCCATAGCTTACACAAATTGTAAATTATTATCCATAAAATAATGGTAAAGAGAGACAAGGGCAGGGAAAGGATCTGCTGTAAAGCCTCCATTAGCAAATGAGATTGGCTTTCCTATTCATGTGAAAAGTTCAAGGAGGCAATCTTGTTAAACAGCCATTTTGCATAAAGAAATAATATGCCATAATGGACCTTTTCAAATAACTTTGATGTTTTCCAGAACAATTTATTAATACTGTACTTTGGAGAAATAAGAGATGAAGTCTCACTGGAGGATAAAATCGGCGGTTGTGGGGCAGTTGGTCATAGCTCAGCAGATTTCATAGCTGTCTGGAACACATTTCTGTCCTCTGCTGGAAGTGCTTTGCAGCACGATCTCCCCCCACCTTAATACTTCCCACCCCTGTTTTATCTTAGGATTGTTTGCATCAGAGAAACACAATCCTGATCTTCAATTCTCTATGCAACAGGAAATAGTGGTATAACTACAGTCTGACTTCTTTCTCTTTTTCATCTCTTCTTTCAATACTCACTGACCTTCTTAAGACAGTAAATATGGGAGAGGGAGGACAAGGAGGGGAAGAAGGGTTACAGGGGTGATAGGATACCTCAGGATTACAAGAGGCATGTTAATAATTACAATTTTTAAAAAAAGAATTTACCTATTCAAACTAAATTACATGAGCAAGACCTATAATTTGGATTCTTGGCTGGATTCATACCTGCCTATTCACACCTGTGTGCTGAACTCACACAAATTACTGTATATCAAACGTCTTTATGGAATTTGCATAACAGTGCATGTTTCTAGCTTTACCACTCAGCTGTCTGTCTCCTTCTGCATAGTTCACATGAAATAAAATGGCAGCTGGGCTTGGTGGCTCAGCCTGTAATCCCGCGGTTTGGGAGGCTGAGGTGAGTGGATTGCCTGAGCCCACGGGCTCGAGACTCGCCTGGGCAACTTGGCGAAACCTCATCTCTACAATAAATAAAAAAATCAGCCAGGGATGGTAGCATATGCCTGTAATTCTGGCTACTCAGAAGGCTGAGGCGGAAGGATCGTCGGAGCACAGTGGGTCAAGGCTGTAGTGACCGGGAGCGGCCACTGCACTCCAGTCTGGGCAACAGAGTGAGACTCCAACTCAAAAAAAAAAAAAGGAAATAAGATGGCACAAGTGCTTTCAGTTTTTCTGTGTTTTGGGGTACATTCTTAGAAATTTTTACTTATTGTTATGTTAAATAATCATACCATATTTATGCAAGTGCATTCTGCAGAACACTAGCTTTGCAAGGTGTCAGAGGGACTACTGGCTAAATAAATTTGGGAAACTCTAGAAAAAAAGTTAAACAGTTTTTTGGAGGGAGAGCATGGATAGCTATTTACAGGACTTTTGACATATCTATTTATATTGTGAATCTTTTCCAGTATCATATTTGTTACAGTTCCCAAACTTTTGTCAAACACGTCTTGTGCACTGGAATTACAGAATCTATGAATTACAGAGGAAGAAAAATAGATTTTCCTCAGCCTCAAATAGCTCTATGATGGCTGGAGGACCAGTAAATAGGATGGAAATGGGATGGCAAAACCTCTAGATTCTAGAGATTATCTCTCTTAGTGGCTTTGAAGAAGTAAGCTGCCATGTTGGAGAGACCCATGGAGCAACTTCTCACCAAGCCAACTGCCCTTGAGAGACTGAATCCTGCTAACAACCACATGGCCATCCTTTCTGGTTGATGCCTCAGATGAAGTTGCAGACCCTAAGCCAATACTTGGTTGCATCCTGTTAAAGATAATGAAGCTGACAAATAGCTAGGCCATTCCTAGATGCCTAATCTTCAGAAACTGCGAGATCATAATTTTAAGCCACAAAGTTTGGGGGGAGGGGTAATTTGTTACACGGTAATAGCTAACTAATACAGATTTTGATCTCTAGAATAATGCAAACCAATGTCTCAATGGGATTAGTTTGGAAAATTATGATTGAGGATAAGTCTTGAGCAGAGTTTTGAATTTCCTTCCTTAAGATAAGAGAGCATATTCTAGTTATGAAGAAAAGAATGTACAAGGGCTTATAATATCAATCATTGCAGAGAATACCTCCTAGGAATTTATTATACGTATGGCACTATGGGGAGTAGAAAAATGGACCACTTCCCTTGTCTTCAAGGAACTTTTTCCCTAGATGAGAAGGCAAATAAATAATTGAGCATCTATATTCAAAACAAGAACTAAAACAAAGGTACAAAGTGCTATACAAGTCATACTTCCCATATGTGAATATGGGTGAGATTAGTTTTAACTGAATGGAAGAAGAGGACCAAGAAAGTTTACCTGGAAGATATGCCAATTGAATTGGCCGCGGGGAGTAGGAAATAAAATTGTAGTATTTTAACAGATGGAAAGGGAGAACAAAGGCATCCCTCGGGAATAGGAGAACAAAAGCAAAGGTTCAGATATGAGAGGGTATTGAGTGAATTCAGAGTATACTCAGCAAGTATGTGTGGGGAATCCAATAGGGTACCTCTAAAAATAATTGAAACAAAAACTGAATATTCAAATATTTTTTGTTTGTACGGTGTTGTTTTTTGTTTCAACAAATTATAACAAGTGAATCACAATTTGGCTACCAGGATGAAAAATTGAAATCTCAATTTCTATCCTCTTGGTTTCAGCTTTAGGTCTGACACAGGGAAGGAGCGTCTCCTCTTAGATAAGCCTCACCACCCCTTTAGTAAATGATCCCTGAGTTTAATCCCATGTCTTGAGATAAGATGAGATTAAAACCATTCAAGCAGAAGACCACCTGACCCTTAATCATCTCTAGATAAGATTCCACATTATCCCTTGGAAACTTTTCCTAATGTTTGACAACTTTAACAACTAGACAATTCGTCTTGATTTTTTCCCCTAGTGGCTAATTACCCACTTTTAAATTGTGAAGATACTTAGCTTTCTCTGAAAAGTTCTGAGTTTCTTTAACTTTTCTTCATAGGTCCTCTCTCAAAGTCATTAATAACTGTCATGTTCTCCTCTGGACCTAGTCCAAATTTTCTATGACTCTTTAGTAGTAAGACCCCATCTTGGCAGAGCACATTAATAAAGGGCCTAACATATGACAGGTAGGGTTTAAAAATGACTTGGCTTTCATATTTTATATTCCATGCACGTGACATCACGTGATGTTTACTTCCTAATGTCAGAACCATGTCATGGGACCACATTTGTCGTGCCTGTCATGACTTCCAGAGCTACAGAGAACTCTTGGCTCTATGAACAGTTCCCTAAACTTCTCTTTGAAATCCTTGAATTTAGAAATTATTACTCTTCACAGAGATTGTATTGGAATGAACACCATAGGTGATTAGAATTTTAATGTTTGAACACAGAAAATGAAAACTTCCTTAAAGCTGCCTCCTATCAGGAAGTTAGGATGAACTTACCTGAGAACTTTTTTAGGTTTTATTTTTGTCAGTCTCACAAACATTCTGCCCAGAATGGCAGGAGGTTTTAAATTCTATCATTGTTTTACCATTAAGTAAACTAAGGTTTCAACATGGTAGTTTATTTGCATACATCAATTGTGCGTGGTGAACTCCTACAAATCTAATCTAATCTAAATCAACCCTTCTGGGACATGTCTCTAAGCGAATGCTTTGCCTCCAGGTTCTTCCCTAAGTTATTAAGTTATGTAACCCCCAAATTGCTAGTAAGAAAATGCAATTTGATTGTAGTATAGTAGCTAAAATGTAGGCACAACTGCTATATTTGAATGAGGATATGATTGAGAGAACTGATGAGGTTTGTGTGGGGGGGATGAGAGGGAACTCGGTCAATGAGCACCTGGGTAAGACACGCTGCAGTTAGAAAAAAGACACCTGGTAGAATTGCTGTCTATTCACTTTTCAGACTAAGGCATTCATCTCTCTGCCCTGTCCCTTTAGTATCTCATCATGTTCAACATTCTTGGTACTGAGTAAAGACATTTGTAAGCCTTACCTTCCCTTAAACTAGGAGACATCCTTTCTTGTCAGCTGATCAAGTATTGAGCAGTAAATGGCAATACCTCTTGAAGCAAATTTGTGTGTGTGTGTGTGTATGTGTGTGTGTCTGTCTGTTTGTCTTCCTAGGTCTGAATTATTGGTAGAAGGTCCTATGTTACCAGAAAAATCTGCTTTTGTCTCCACCTTTAGAAACCAAAAATTCATTTTTAACCATACTAAAAATTCAAGGTTGCACAATAAATTAATGACTAAGCATACACATGCCTTAACTCCAGTGTTCTTTCTATTAAACCATACTGTTGATAGTGAAAATTTACCAGGATGTCCCTGCTTGGAAAGCACATTACCATATGATTAAACTGTTTTGTCATTATAAAATTATAGACGTCATTGAGTGGTAGGAATTGAGAATTGCATAAAGCTAGTCAGCAAATTACATTCTAAGTATTCCCTTTGGAATCAATTAAAGAACATCTTTAACAAATTAGTTCTTTTGTTTCATCATTAGAAAGGAATATATAAACAGGATATTTAGGCAATGAAATATTTTTCATTCAAATTAATTATAGTAAATTAGCTAGAGAATCTGTAATAAATTGCAAAGTTTGACACCTTATGAACTTATTAAAGTGAAAGCTTTCCTCATAGCCTTTAAATTATTCATTTTCATGGCCTAAAATTATAATTTAATAGTTTTATTGGCATGTGATAATTTTCAAATTACAAGAATATAGTCATCTCACTAGGTCTTCATATACATAACTGAAAATTACCTATAGCATTTTGGAAGCAATATAAAATAATGAATGAATGCCCAAAATAATTAGCATAGTATTTCAGCTCTTTTTGCAAAACAGAGATAAAAACTCATTCTCCAATAAACCACAAATTTGTACGAAAAGTTTCTGTCTAAGAAAACTATTTTATTACTTTTATGTGATTTTGCGAAAATTTCACTTTGTATTGATTCTTTTTCTTTTACTCATTCTTTCCCCAAACTCTTGATTTCCTCCATGACAAAAGGAGATAAGAGAATGCATTCAGCATTTCTGTCTAATTTCTCCTTTCCCCTTTTACAGCAACACTTCTTGAAAGACTTTTCTATAGCAGATCTCCACTAGTCACTTCATTTCAGCACTCAAGCACCCCTCTCTACCCAGGCTTCCATCCTCATCATCCGACATCCTCTGAAGCTGCTCTTTCCAAAGTCACCAATGGTCATTTTTTTCCCATTTTCATACTTGATTTCTAAGTATCTTTCAAAACACTTGAACATTCCTTGCTTTGTGAAACACTGTCTGCTCTTGGTTTGCTTGACACCATGCCCTTCCCCCTACTTTGATAGCTTGTTTTTGTTAGTCTCCTTTGCTAATTCCTTTTCCTCTGTTTCATGTCCTAATCATCCTCCCAGGTTTCTTCTCTTCTATATTTTTTGCTTCTTTCCTAGGTAATCTTGTCAAGTCCTGTTGCTATGCCTGCCATCTATGTGATAATAAATCCCAAATCGATTACTTCCGGCCTGATCTCCTCCTGGTTTTTGCATTTAAATAACTCATAGGCTCTCAAGCTGAATTAGGTGCTCAAAACAGAATTCTTGATTTCTTCCCACAAACTTATTTCCAGTCTTCTCCTCAACAGCAAAATATTCCAACATCTACTCAGTTGCTCCAGCCAAGAACCTGTATGTCATTTTTGACTCCTTTTATTCTTCTCACTCCCTGTTTTCAATCCATTGCTCATTCTGTCATCTCTACTTCTAGAACATATCACAACAGAAGATACTTCTATCCTCTACTGCCACACTTGTCTCTAAGCCATCATCACCTCTCACCTGACACACTGCTAGAGGCTTCCTAGTGGTCTCTTTGATCCTACTCTAGTCCCCTCTGCACCTCACAATCCATTCTCTACAGGGTAACCTATGAATCAGACCATGTTACTCACCTTTGAAAAATTCTTCATTGGATTCCCTTACACTGAAAATAAAACCAAAACTCTGCATCTTGGCCTTTGAAGGTCATGTGATCTGCCCATCTACCTTTCTAAGATCATCTTGTGCCCTCTCCTCTCCTCTGTCCCACCACAATCCTGGTGGTAGGGGTTCCATTTGCTCTTACATGCGAATGACAATGGAATACAGCAAAGCCCCTAAGGTGCCCCATGATAAACATGTTTTCAGCTATTAAGGGGGTTGCCCAGGAAGTATCAGTTTTTAAATAAATTTGAAGATTGTTGGTTTCTACAGCATAACTTAGCCTGCTTTCACTGGTACAGGAAATCATGTATATGTCAATTCATAAAATACATATTTCTTAGGTGTGTAGTATATGTTAAACATTATTTCTGGAGCAATAATATAACTGGGGATAGGCAAAGCTCCCTCTCTTTTGAGAGTTATATTCTAATGAGGAGGACATAAAATAAACAAGCAAACAAATAAATGACAAGATAATTTTAGGTAATGAAAATGAGCAGGGGCATGTCCCAGTCATTCTTCAAATTCAACTTGAGAATTACAAGAATACTATACGTAGGCATCAGTTCTTTGAAAGACATTGAATGAAATTAATGGCATCATTAACTATATTTCCAAAAGCCAATAACATAAAAACAAAATGGCAATTCAACAGTCCAGCAATTTTTAAAAATAGCTAAAAACTATCAGTATTTAAGAAAAATATAAGGATTTCTATTAAAAGACCACATAGAGTGCTGTGTAAGATAAATGAGAGAAAAATATATACTTAAAACACACTTATTTAAGAAAACTCAAATAAAAGGGAATAGCCAAGCTTTGAAAATAAAGAGGATGACCTAGAAATGCACAAACATCATATTGACATCAGACTGTCAATAGCAACATTGGAAAAAAGAGGAAAATGGAATCATAGTTTCAGTGTAAAAGAAAATTATTTGAACCTAGAATTTTTTAAAAATCTAAGTGAGCTTTTATTTAAATTCCAGGGTGAGATGAGATAATTTTTAAATATTCTACAACTCTAAATATTTATTATACAAAGATATATTCTGAAAGAACTTTGGAAAGATGTTTAAACCAGGACATAGAGAACTAAATCAAGGGAGAAAGCAATGAGATATTGGCAACTAGGCAAGTACAAAAATTTCAAGCTTATTATTGATAAGTAATAATTATAAAGAAAAATGTGAACCTTGTAAATATGAAATTAAAACATTAAGCAGAATAAATTGGCTTGCAAGGGTGGGGTTGAGATCTAGTCCTAACAAAAAATAGACAGGATATTTATGAAGAAAATTTTTAAAACTGTTGAATGATATTAAATAACATCTACAAGATGGAGAAATATAACATGTTTTAAGATGGGAAGATTTAACATTTTAAAGATGTTAATTTTTCCCAAAATTAATGTTTATTTTCAATGTTTTTCCCATCAATATCCCACTAGGTGCTCTGGTGAATTAGATCACCTACTAAAAATTTGTGCAGACAAAAAAAAAACAAAGCCCACAAAGAGCTAAGAATGTTCTTAAAAGAAAGATCTTTGTGTGGATCTCAGTTCATGGTACATAAAGACACATTTCAAATCTATAGTATAAAAGTAATTTAGTGCTGAGTAATGATCAATTAGAACGATGGATCAGAAACAGATCTATATACATATGGAAGCCTGATTTGTGACAGCAGAAAAATTACAAACTGCCGGGTGTGGTGGTTCACACCTATAATCTCAGCACTTTGGGAAATGGAGGCAAGAGGATTGCCTGACCCCAGCGGTTCGGGACCATCCTGGGCAACTTGGTAAGACCTCATCTCTACAATAAATCAAAAAAGTAACTGGGTGTGGTGATGTGTACCTGTAGTTCTAGCTACTTGGAAGGCTGAGGTGAAAGAATCTCCTGAGCCCCGGCAGGTAGAGGCTGTGGTGGCTGTGAGCATGGCACTGCACTCCAGCCTAGGCGACAGAGTGAGACTCCAACTCAAAAAAGAACAAAAAGAAAACAAAAATTACAAACCAATAGGAAGTATCAGTTTATTTTATTTTTTTTATTTTTTAGAAAGCAGGATTTATTGGGAGGACAGAAAAGCTCCCACAGTGAGGGGACCCAAAGGGGGTTGCCCAGGAAGTATCAGTTTTTAAATAAATTGTGTTGGGGAAATTATTTCACCATATGTACACAAATGGCTCATGAGGAGAGAATGGGATTTGAAGAATTGGTGAGTAAAATTTGACAAATAGGCCACATGGAATTATGAGGGGCCTTAAAGACCATTGGGAAGATTGGGAGATCTGTTTTAAATAAAATAGAAAGTCACCAGGGAACTTTAAGAAAGGGATGACAAGATTTGATTTAGATCTTCAAAAGATCACCAAAGTTTTTGAATAGAATTCATTATAGGGGGCAAGAATAGCATTAGTGAGAGGAAAAGATCATATATTAGGCTGGCAATCACTGGAGTCTGACTTGACCACAGTAACACTTCATGTAAGAAGATAGGAGAGCAATTCTAAACAAAAGATCTAACAACAACAACAACAATAAAAAAGTGACCCAAGAAGTAAGGAATTTTATACCCAGGAAAATTGTTCTTCAAGTATAAAGGCAAGGGAGATATATTTTCAGGAAGACAAGGATTCAGGGACATCTCACTCAAGCTCTTCTTCAAAAAGCTGAGGAAAGAGAAAATCAGCCAAGAGAGGTGCCAAACAGGAAGTTAGGGAATAGAGGCCCTATGAGAAAAACACACAAATGAAACCAAAACAAAATCCAAAATAACTAAACCTACCTAGGCAACTATGAGAATTATAGATGTGGACCAGGGTGGGAATGTTATATTATAATTGTATGCTACTCTGGAGGAGGGGACAAGTGTGGTATAAGTGTGCTAATTTCTACACTTTAAAAGTAGGAAATCAAATAGAAAATGACCAACTTTTTAATGTTTTAAAAAATATTTTTATTTTAATGTAACTGTATGTGGAACATTTAAAACTAATATCTTATTCGTAAAGGGATATCTGAAGTTCATCGATTCTTCCAACATTATTTGATTTCATTTTTCTTCTATTGATTTTTTCAGTCAAGTTAACTTTGATGGTCGTATACATAATTACCTCTTTTAGTATGTATATGAATGTGTGCATATGTATATATTTGTCTGTCTGTTGGTCATTCATCTATCTCTATACATACATGTCTAGAATGGCATTAAGAAGGTTGGTTCCAAGCCGGGCTTGGTGGCTCAGCCTGTAATCCCGCGCCTCTGGGAGGCTGAGGTGAGTGGATTGCCTGAGCCCGCGGGTTCGAGACCCGCCTGGGCAGCGAGACCTCATCTCTACAATAAATCAAAAAAACCAGCCGGGCGTGGTAGCACATGCCCGTAATTCTGGCTACTCGGAAGGCTGAGGCGGAAGGATCGCCGGAGCCCAGCAGGGCGAGGCTGCGGTGGCCGGGAGCGGTCACTGCACTCCAGTCTGGGCGACAGAGTGAGACTTCAACTCAAAAAAAAAAAAAAAGAAAAAAGAAGGTTGGTTCTGGGTAGTAGATTATTTTTCTCTCTTCTTTACCTATAATTTTTCCATTTTAAATGACAATCATGTTTCATTTCTACAAAAGCAAATTATGCTATTATTCTAACAACTAGAGTGAAGCTGGGCAGGGAGAGGTGAGCAAAATATTTAGTTTATATAGTTTTCTACAAAAAAAATGAGCTATTACACCTCAAATTTTAGGACAGTGTCTTTCACTTAGTAAGCGCCTAATAAAAGTAGCAATTTTTATCAGGATTATTGTTTCCCACTTCCAAGTAGAGTCCCTACTGTCTCCTTTAGTTTCTCTGCCGTTGACTAAAGGGTACTTGGGCAAAACCTTTTTTGTCTATCTCTCATGGAGTTGTGCTGTTCAGGAAGGGTGGGAAAGGAATAGAAATGAGCAGACATATTTTCTTAGCTTTTTTTTTGTAGACTAGAGGAACACAGTGAAACACAAGGCAAGCAGAAAGTGGAGTACTTCATTTCTAAGTATCACAATTGGTGACAATCTGCAACTTTAACGTAATCTCTACAGGTTCCACATAAGCCTTCAAAAAAAACATCCAGTTGGTTGTCGTTTGTTTGTCTTTACAACCCTTGTATTAGTGTGCTTGTGCTGCCTTAATAAAATACCATCTACTGGGTGGTAAACAGCAGAGACACGTTTTCTTACAGTTCTGGAGGCTGGCAGAGATCAGGCTGCATCTTGGTTGATTTTTGGTTTGGTGACTGCAGCTTCCGTGTCCTCCTGTGGTCATTTCTAGGTATCTGCTCAGGATTCAGCAAGAGCACTGGTCTCTCTTCCTTTTGGATCAGGGATAAGATTGAGTACATTTAGAGGAACACAATGCAGTTCATAGCAACGTCAACATTTTTTACAGTTTACTTGTTGTGTCTTTAAACACCCACATATACTAGTATAATTTTTTCAATGCTCTATTTTCTCTTGAAAATATCATCTATACAGTTGATAAGACCTTAAAATGTTTCTTAACCATTTTTTTTTCTTTTTAATCTCTACCATCCTATAGAGATAGATCTCTATTTTAAGACATTTAGAATGATGATTCCAACACTGCCTTCTTGGGTGGGCCATTAATCCACTAACATATCTTTCTAATATCAAATCAAACCTTGTCTAATTTAAATTACACATACAAATAACAGAATCATCAATGCATTCTTTTAATATCTTCACATATTCAAAGTAGCTGCATATGCATTGTTTTTGTTTGATCATTTCAACAACCTTAAGAAGTAGATAGAGGCCAGACGTGGTAACTCACACCTGCAATCTCAGCACTTTGGGAGATCAAGGTGGGAGGATTATTGAACTCAGGATTCAAGACAAGTCTAGGTAACATAGCGAGACCCCATCTTTACAAAAAATCAAAAAGTTAGCTGGGTGTGGTGGCCTGTGCCTGTAGTCCCAGATACTCAGGAAGCTGAGGTGGAAGGATCACCTGAGCCCAGGAGGTCGAGGCTGTGGTGAGGCGTGATCATGTCACTGCACTTTAGCCTGAGCAACAAAGTGAGACGCCAACTCTTAAAAAAAAGAAGTAGATAGAGAAGATCAAGTCCCAATTTTATATAGAATCAAGAAGCTAAGTGATTTAACAGCAATAGCAACAACAACAAAAATACAGCAAGTGAGGGACAGAGTTGTCAAAAAATTCATTTTATAAAACAATTGATTAGTGATTTTTCCTTTGTTTTCTATTTGTCCTGTGCAATGTTTTAACAGTTAAATAATTGTTTAAAAATCATAAGTTCTATAAGAAAGCATGAAGAGGCTGCTGTCAGATAATAAACAGACAAATGAGACAGGTTTTCTCTCCTCAAGGAATTTCCATTAAGGTGCACAATATTTTCTGCAATCCAAACAGAGTATCTCTGCATGAAGATGACCATATCTCTCTATTCCTCTTTAAATCAACTTTCTTTGTGATCATTCCATAATTTTGAGTTATGGTTTAGTGTTCATTTATGGTTAGGATGATGATTAAAGTGCAATTAATCTCTGATAAAGCCATGTCTATATTGATTCACTATATCAAAAATTTTTAGGGTACATTTTACTTTTATTATTTCTTGAATAACTAACTTCTGGCTAATCAGACAAGTACTGCAATAAATCCTTGAGTCATTGATGGTAGCGTTGGATTGGCTCTTTCTTTACAATATTTTGAGTCATGGCATGATGATGATATATATACCTCCTCCAGTGTTTTAGGGTTTATAGTGTCACCTTGATTAATAAAACATTTTGGAAAATACTTTAAAAATAGCTCATAACTAATTGATACTCCCCTTTATATAGCTTATATGATATCTTATTCTTGTGATGTCTAATAATTAGGTACTTTATTTTTTCTTATTTAAAGTATTTTCAAAATATTTACTGAAATGTTCTTTAAAGGGTTGTTCCTTTAGAGAAACTTATAAATATTCATCTGTGTCTACTGATACAAGCTTATTTTCAGTATATTGTCTAATAACTGATAGTTTTTTTTAATGAAATCTCCTAAATTGAAGATGATTCAATATATCTTTGGTGACAGAAATCACATATAAATTGGGTTTAAAATTTTAAAGAGTAATTTTGAGGATTGCAGTACCTTTAGTCATTAGAAAGATTGAAAATGCTAAACTGATCAGGTTACATTTGATGGGCTTGAATCGCCATGTTTCTTTACAAAGCCTGTATGCAGAAACTAACCATCTTCGAATAGCCTCGTTCAAATGTGGGAACTACTTTAGGTCATCAAAATTAACAAGATGGCTGGTAATACGTGAATTAAATAAAATAATCAACAAGGATTGCAAGCCCTGTCTAAGTAGAGTTTGAAAACCTTCAACACAGAGTTTGTGAAAGCAGACTATAGCTTCTAATAACTTACTTCCTTCATTAGCACTGCTGCTTGAGTCAAGTCAAGCAATCAGGCCACTACGTTACAGCATGTCTCTGCTACCACATTGAGGTGCAGTAAATTGGGAATGGCCTTTGCTGATTTCCATCATGCCCAACCAGTCCTGCCTATCTGCAAGTGTTCAGGCTTCCACATATGGACCACACAGCACATGCAAGACAGTCAAAATCTGTTAGTTGTGGAATGATCCGTCTGGTATTTTCAGCTATCTTAATAATTAATTGGGTAGCATCTGAATAAATAATTCAATGATCCAATTTGGTCAGTAATGTGACCAGGCTTTCCTGATAATTGGTCTAGTTGTTTTGCTTTTTCAGGACCCAGTCATAGAAATAATAAACTTTTAACTAGGTTCTCAAAAATATTCATACAACATAGCTATGTGGAAATAATTCATAGAAGCATAAATGTGCCAGTGATAAGAGTGATGATCCATTAGTTCAACAAATGAGTGATTTCTTATTCATATGTATTATTAAGGTGGTAATGATGCCATTCCCGTTGTTAAGTTCTCCTTCTCTTTGTCCATATGTAGAAAGAGTGTTATACAGTGATCTTAAACATGAGGACAAACATTTAGATAGCATTTAGGGAAAGTTTTTACATCCTTGTTTTATAAGTAAGAAATAGTTTTCATGAGAAAGAAGTAATATTTATCCAGAAATGTATGTATATCTATATTCATATATGTTTTTACATATATAAAAATAACAAACTCCCTAGCCCCACTATTTTTTTCTGTCACTGTTTTGCAACCTAAAAGACCAAAACCTAGAGGAGTTAAATACCGAAATACATATTACATAATTTTTTAAAAATAGTTAAACAAAATTATCTTTTTTCTTTTTGTTTAAAAAATACAGTTTATCTAAAAAGTAAATTAAAAAGAGAGAGAGAAAGAAAGAGGAGATTCACCTCCCTGAGGTAGGGAAGGGGGCCAAAGCCAGAGTCTAGTAAGGAAGTGGCCAAAAAAATTATCTTGAAATACCTTGAAAATAATACAGATTTTTTTTTTTTTTTTTTTTGAGTTGGAGTCTCACTCGGTCGCCCAGACTGGAGTGCAGTGGCCGCTCCCGGCCACCGCAGCCTCGACTTGCTGGGCTCCGGCGATCCTTCCGCCTCAGCCTTCCGAGTAGCCGGAATTACAGGCATGCGCTACAACGCCCGGCTGATTTTTTGATTTATTGTAGAGATGAGGTCTCGCTGCCCAGGCGGGTCTCGAACCCGCGGGCTCAGGCAATCCACTCACCTCAGCCTCCCAAAGGCGCGGGATTACAGGCTGAGCCACGGAGCCCGGCATTATACAGATTTTTAGAAAGGAATTTATATTGTAAAAACCTTTAAGATGGAAGGAACAACCAGAAACAATTGTGAAATTATTAATTAATTATAAAATGCATTTTTTAAAAAGCATTTTTAATTCCATGAGACTTTTCATCTGACGAAAGACTCAGCCACCTCTTGAAGGAGAAAATCTCTCTAATATCTGAAGATAAATATCTACCAGGAGATTTTTAAACAATACTTGTCATGTTTGTCATTATGAAGCAGACTCATACATAAATTAAGTTTTCCTAAACTGTAGCTATGAATTAGGATCCCATGAAATGTGCTAATGCTAGCATACTCTGGTGGTATGTTGCTATCACTTCAATTGTTTTAATGATAAATTTCCTTTAGAAAATGGAGGGATCTGTTGACAGACAAAAACAGGAACTAACAATGGACTATTTAGACTTGCAAATGATGAAACATTTAATTATTCCAAAATAGCATTCCCCAGTTAGGGTATGATCATTAAATCCATCATCCTTCAGTTTATATGCATGAAACATTTATCATGTCTTCCTCAAACAGGAGTCAGTCATCTAAATATAGATTTTTGGACCATTCATTTCAGCATGACATTTCATCGAAAGCCTGGAATTTCATTTATTTTCCGTAACAGAGATAAAGTGTTTGTAAACGATGTGATAAGACCATAAAGGGAAAGTAAAGTGAAATCCAGCCTCATACAGAGATAAATACAGACCCCACTGAAGACACTACTCTAAAGAAAGAGAAAAATGAGAGACAATACGTCAGCAAGAACATTTCAGGTAAGAATCGATGTTCTCCAGATAGGGTTTTGAAAAATGTGTGGTCGGTTTCAGCACTCTGAATGTGTTTGCAAATTTATTTGCATTTAGACTAAAGAAAGAGCTAGCAAGATCAAGACAAAATAAAACAAAATATCCTTGACCATTTTCTTTCAATAACAATACTGAAAAAATTTACCTCTTATTTGAGAAATACTTGTCTCAGAAAACAATGTTTTATGAAATTGAGAATTTAATTATTTTTCTGCAGGTCCTAATTTTTCAGGAATTATATATAGTAGCTAGTTATTTATAATTTTAAGTCCAACTAGAAACAAGTTATATTTGGGACCTGGACAAGCATTTCATGAGATGACACCTACAACAAAATCAAATAGCATTTCTCCAGAGATGGCCCCTTCCTCTCATGGAGTGCTTGAGGTGTGGAAGAGGTACTTGGGAAGGTTTATAAGCAAGTTTCCCATGAGGAGAGCATTACTAACATTACCAACTGGCCTTTACCAGCGTGGGGTTTCCTCTCCTCCATTTTGCAGCTCAGGAGACCAAGGTCTAGAGAAGTTAGTGACCAAATCTGCCTGTTGATATTAGAGTCAGGCCTTAGGTTCATGTTTCCTGGTACTTACTCAAATATTATTTTATTTCACCATTCTGTCAGTGGGAAATGTGTGTGTCTGTGCATGTGTGCATACATTTTTACCAAAAAGGTGTCTATAAAATTTTCAATCACAATATGAAATTGGAAACTAAGTGTCTAATACCCTACCGTAATTAATTGGACCAAATTTAGAACACAGCTTCAATCAGTTTTCTTAGATAGTTTTGGACATCCAATGAAATTTTCAGAAAATCTTCATCTTTTTTTTTTTTTTATTTAAGAAAGCAGGATTTATTGAGAGGATAGAAAAGCTCCCACAGTGGGGAGGGAACCTGAGGGGGCTGCCCAAATCTTCTTCTTTTCCTTGAAATATTTGTAAATTATATATATATTTCACAAACAAAGAGCCCTAGTTTGTGATTTTTGAGGAAAAAAAATGCAAGTAGTTCCATTATTGTCCTAGTAAAGACAGAGAAATGAGAGATGTATTTTTTTCTTTATAAAGGGAATTGAAATTAAAAATATATATATAATGAGAGAGAGAGAATATAAATAGGAGACACTTATTTAGAATATGCTAAAAAATGCAATCAGCTAAACCATCCTATCCTCCTATCCTTAGGCCTGGCCTTTTAAAACCAGAATGGCTTGGTGGTTTTCTCTGATTCTCCTTCCTAGTCAGTTCTCCTGCCTCCAGGTCTTGTTGTCCTCTTTCACATTTGAGTTCAGGTCTGAATCATTGATAGTGAATGACAAAAAAGGACAGAAATAGTTTAGATGCTAAATGGTCGGGTAGTATTAACTATGTCTTACTTTTGTTCCTATTGTATCTACAACATAGAAATAGGCAGATCACAGGTCCATAGAACTTTCTTTAGGGTTTAATTAACTGACACATGACCTTGCTTAATAGCCAGCAAATTCTCCCCTTTCTGATTTGTCCTCTTCATCCTGGCTGAAGAGCTCTAGTTCATTATGTATGAGGGAAAAAAATTGCAAGTAGTTTTATTATTGTCTTAGGAAAGAGAGAGAAATGGAAAAATGTATCTTTTTCCTTATAAAAGAAATTGAAATTAGCATGGATAGATGATATAAACTACCACGATGCAAAACACCCCGGTGATTTAGTTACCTGACTCCAAAATAAAGGATATAAATAAATAACAAGGGTGCAGCTGATGACATCAGCATAACCCATCCATTTTCTCATAAATGGGTTCTCAAGTAGGACTGAGGGAGACGGAGAGGATTTGAACCAGGAAGGCCAGGGAACAGCTACAAGAAAACATCACTGACTCTTGAATACATCCTATTTATGAGGCAGGAGGTAAATAAATATCAATTGTGTACAATATTGCCATGTCGACAAAAGCAAAACTCCCATCACTTTGATAGGTGTTTTGCATACATATGAACTGCAAGATCAAGTTTGATATGTGTGATTTCTTGCAATAATCAGTATATGAATCTTCTTGAGTTGGCATGCAGCACTCTGTGAAAGATGTTACATTTAGACTCTGCCTTACGTAAAATGTGTGCAATGTCTATGCTTAACTCCCAGCACCTGTCTCTGCTTTATTTTCTCTGCCCAGTTGAAATATCTTATAACAATGTCCTCACATTTACCATTTTTCTTTCATATGAGGAGTTTAGAAATGTGGTACCTTTGAAAGTTTTGTAGAAAAAATCCTTTGCATGGTGAAAGCAGTTTATAGCAAACCTACATATCTACAGAAACACTTGCATGGAAAATGAAAAAAATGCTACTGCCAGACATTTCACAGAACTCAGTGCTGCAAAACACCCAACATGGACTAAATCTGGTCCTAGCAAAACATTATTTCTTTCTGTGAAAAAATCCTGTGGCATCTAGTTCCCTAGCTTCCTTTATAATGTATCTTCTTTATTCCTCACCAATTCCCTGATCTCTTCCTCTTCAATTGACTCAACTTTCAATTTTCTACCGTTTCTCTGCAAAATGTTTAGAATCTGTTCTTTGACTTCTCATAATTCTTACCCCGATTCAATTTCCACACCATTTCCCCTAACCTCACATGCCTCTCCCATCCCATTTTTTCATAGAAGGTCACGGTAAAGGCGAAACAGGTTAGCTAGAGGGCAGCTTCTACAGAGATGTGATTCCACTTCCATTTTTCTCTTTTCAGTTTTTCCTCACCCCTTAGTCATTTTCTTACATTTTTCTACTCAGAGTACACTACCCAAAGCAGAATGGTGATGTGCAGGAGAAACATGGGCACAACTCTGTGTGCCAGTGCACCACAGTACGAATATGAAATGGGAAATTGAAAATCAATTAGGTAAAGAAATGCAGGAAACTGAGGGACAAATGGTCACGATAGTGATTTACACCTCCGTGTCAGCACACAAAGGAAGGTCAAAGTGAAAAACAAGCAGCAGCTAACATCAGCCCTCTGAAGTTGAAAGTGAGTAGTCAACCAAGCCAAGCAGGGGAGAGGGATACATATCTCTAGGGATCTAAGTTCAGAGCCCGGGGCTAGCCATCCTGAGAATGCTCCAGAATCAGAGAAACGTTGTGGAATTCCTGAAGCCAGTTAGGGCATTGCAAATAGAAGCAGAAAGGACTAATTTGGGGAACTATATTCTACTGGGGTTTGCAGGAAATTGAGGATGGAAAGTCAGTGACTTATGAAGATCTTCATCTTCACCACGTCTTGGGGGTCTTTTTAAAAATTTGGCTTCAAAGGGATAGTACACAGAAAGAATCCAACATCTGACAAATCTATGTATTTTCCTTGCTCCTAGGAAGGTAAGGATGACTCTTTGTTCCCCCAAACTTAAAGATATTACTTTTCTTCTTTATAAAATCAAGGAAATTAATCCCAGGCTAAAAAAAAAAAATAAATCTCACACACACACACACACACACACACACACACACACACATTTGAGAAAGAAAGGAAAATAAAATAATTCAAAAACAAGGGCTGGCCGCCCGGACAAAATAAGCTGGATGGTCATTAAGCAATTTGCTCCAGAGAATGTTCAGACATTGCCATTAACACAGAAATATAGGACACTAGCATTGTTCATATCAGATGTTCTTGACAAATGAAGGGATTGGGAAAGTGAGTAAGAAAAAAAAAGGTGATGTATGATAAAGATCTCATAGAACCAGAAAGAAATACAAATAAGAAAAAACTCTGCCCTTTAAAAGAATAACATATAGAAAATATATAAATATTTATGTGATGTTCATGTTTTCTTTAAAAATAATTAGTTTCAGAGTACCAGGGGAATATTTTTAGACCACACTCTAAGGAAGACATATATTTTGAGATAATAACATGTGGAGGTAAATTAGCTTTCAGGAATGTTTCTGTCTTTCAGGAATTGTAGTAAACACTGAGCTACCAATATCAATAATAAATTTGCTTCATTCAGTATAATAGTCTTCAAAACATAGACCTGTATTTATAGATTAAGATTAAATTAGAGAGAGACTTGGGTAACTGTTAACCCATCATGACCTCTCTCTCCTGAAAATGAAATAAATCTAACAGGCATTTCTTTTAACTAATCTCCTGAGAGAGAGGTTACATTAGTGTTTTCAGAGATTGTTAAACTAGAACAAAAGTTAGCTATTTGTTTGTGGTTTACTTTGCTTTAATATTTTAATGGTACTATAAATTTTAGAATTAATTAACATAATAAAAAGTTCCAGCCAGTTTTCTAAAATACTTGAGAACATTTTAATCATGTTTTAAAACATGCCCAATTTACATCAGAATAACTCAAAATTGACAGTAACACCATCTTCTATCCACAATCACTTCTGGCTAAAACAGAGTAAAAGTAACAGGATTTACTTCTGAAACAGCCTGTTTTGTCTGCTGTTACAAAATGCCTTACACTGGGTAATTTATAAACAACAAATTTATTGCTAACAGTCCTGGAAAGTCTAAGATCAAGGCTCCAGCAGATTTGGTGTCTAGCGAGAGCCTGTTCCTAAAGGCACTAATTCCACTCATGGGGGCTCTGCTTCATGACCTAATCACCTCTCAGAAGGCCTCCACCTCTTAATACTATCACACTGGAGATGAAGTTTTAACATAAAAACTTTGAGAGGACACAAACATTTAGATCATAGTACAACCAGAAACAAACACGAACGGACAAAATGTATGAAGTAACAATTTTCAAGACACTGGATGTCAGACAGCAGTGATCCATGAAAGGTGGTAGACAAGTGAGGTGGGCCCTGTGATTCCCCAGCTATTACTCCAGCCTACTCATAGCCATGGTCAGGGAGGAGGAACACAGGCAGAGTCTGGAAGTCTCATTGAGTTGAAGAGGTGGAGTTGAGAGTCCAGGAAGACCAAGGCAGCTAGAGTTCACAGGACAGCATACTGGAGAGGAGAGAGAGAGGGAGGAAAGGGGAAAGAAGAAAAGGAGAGAGAGACAGATGGAAGGAGAGAGAGAAAGAACAAACTTTGGAGCTCAGCAGAATATCCCCCTCCAGTATTTACCTGAGTACTGACCAGATCATGCATGTGAGAAAACTACCAGAAGCCAGAGCAGAGAAAAAACTACCTGAAAGGATTAAAAGATGTGCAATTAAATGATTTTTTAGAAATCAGTTGATTAAACATATGACACAAAAAGAAGGAAAAGGAAACAAAGAACATATAAAACAAACTGAAAGTAGATAGCAAGATAATAGATTTACATTTACCCATATTGATAGATAGGAAGATAATTGATTAAATAGATAGCAAGATAATAAACTTACATTTATCCATATTAATAATTATATCAAATGTAATAGTCAAAAGGCAGGGACTATTGAAATGGGCAAAACAAGATCCAACTACATGCTGTCTACAAAAAACGCCTTTTAAATATAGAGGCACTAATATTTTAAAAGTAAAAAAATGGCAAAAATATACCAAGTTAAAACTAATTTTTAAATGTTGGAATGATTATATTCATATTAGGAAAAGTGGATTTCAAGGATATTAACAGTGATCAAAAATCATTTCTTAATGATGAAGGGATTCACTAATCAAGAGAACATAGCAATTCTAAACATTAATGCATCAAATAAAATAGCTTCAAAATACATAGAAGAAAAACTGATAAAGTTACTAGGAGAAATAGATACATTTATAATTATAGTCAGAGATCTTTATACTACTCTTCATTATTAGTAACACAAGCAGAGAGAAAATCAGTTAGGATATAGAAAATTTGAACAACATTACAACCCAGTTTGCCCTAATTGCCATATATGGAACACTCCAGTTAACAACACAGACTAAACATTTTTCTCAAGTATTAGTGGGACATTTCCAAGATAAACCATATTCTGTACCATAAAGTGTCTCAATACATTTAAAAGTGTTCAAGTAATATAAAATATGCTGTTTGTCCACAATTAAATTAAATTAGAAGCCAATAACAAAAGATGTTTGAAAAATAGTGGGAAAACTGAAAATTAACTATACCCATGTCTATTAAATAATAATTTTTTTAAAAAAATCTTCCCACAAATAAAGTTTCAGACTCAGATAGTTTTGTTTAAGAATTCTACCAAATACTTAAGAAATGAATGATACCAATTCTACCCAAAAATCTTTTAGAAAAGGAGAGAATATACCCCAAGTGATTTTATGGTAGCGTGCTTGTAGTTTCGGCTATTTGGAAGACTGAGGCAGAAGTATCACTGGATCCCAGCAGGTCAACACTGGGGTGGCCGTGAGTGTTCCACTGCTCTCCAACCTGGGCAATGTAGTGAGACTCCAACTCAAACAAACAAACAAACAAAAACACATACATGACAACAGATGCTGGTGAGGATGTGGAGAAAAAGGAACACTTCTACACTGCTAGTGGGAATGCAAACTAGTGCAACCTCTTTGGAAAACAGTGTGGCATTTTCTAAAAGAACTAGACATTGATCTTTCATATGACCCAGCAATCCCCCTACTAGGAATATACCAGGAAGAACTCAAATTATTCTACAAAAAAGATACCTGCACACACATGTTTATTGCAGCACTAGTCACAATAGCAAAAACATGGAACCAACCTAACTGTCCATTGAAACTAAACTGGATTAAAAAAATGTGGCACATATACACAATGGAATATTATGCAGTCAAAAAAAAAAAGGACAAACATATGCGCTTTGCAGCAACTTGGATGGATTTAGAGTCTATCATACTCAGTGATCTACCACAGAAACAAAGAACAGAGTATCACATGTTCTCACTTAAAAGTGGACCTTGATCAGTTACCATAATACTATATGAAAGGGATTGGCAGTAGCAGGATACTGCTGGGGTGTGGAGGGCGGCACAACATCAATAAGGGTTACCTGATCTCAAACCAGGCAAAGTAGGGACCAAAAGAAGGCCCAAACTTTGCCTGTACAATGACTATTTGTATACCTAATCATGAATTATACCCTACATCTTTTAAATAAATAAAACCTCTCATCTTTTAAATAAATAAATACAGTCATCTCAGTGGATGTAGAAAAAGAACTTAACAAAAACCCAATATCCTTTCCTGATTTAAAAAAAAACAAAGAAAACTTTCAGCAAACCAGAAATAGAAAAGACATTTCTCAACCTGATAAAGGGCATTTATGAGAAACCTATAGCTAATACTGTCCTTCAATACATGTTTAGAAAATTAATGAGGTCAATGTGAGCAATAGTGCCTGGAATTTTTGAGAAAGTAGAGCTGAGGTCAATTGTCTGATTTGGTTTTGTCCCTACTAAACTTTTTAGTTCCTAGATTAGGGATTTATGAAATGCTTTATCTGGTGTAGCTGGCACTTCCTGCTGCCTGTCTGCATTCATTTGTCTTTTGTCTGTACCACCCTTAACTGGGGTACCTGCTGCTGTCTCTCATCAGGCTAAGTGTCCAGGGATTTGGCTTTGCCTAGTCAAATTAGGCAATGGGTTCTGGAAATGCTGCAGTCCTTTAAATACTGGCTGACAATGGCATGCACTGATGTCATCATGAGGTCATAGAATTCTGCTGAGTTTTTAGTGATATCTTGAATTATAACTGCCCTGCTGATGTGTCCCACACTAGTCAGGACTGTGATTTGGTGAAGAGATAATCTCTTGAGTGATTTGTTATTGATTATACAAATTTGGTTGTTATTATCAACCAGCTCTCTGAGTGCTGAGTTTCAGAGAGAGAAGCCCTGGTTGAGTATCTCTTGAAAGAGTTCAACCATGAAGAGAAAGCAAATGCTTTATCTGGTGTAGCTGGCACTTCCTGCTACCAGCAGATAAGTGCTGGATGAGGATGTGGAGAAAAAGAAATAAAGAAATAAATGATACCAATTAAGAAATAAATGATACCAATTCTATCCAGAAAGCAAGCACTGCCCCCTGAATAAAAAGAAAAGAGGTGTGTGTCAAAATATTCTCAGAACACAGGCTGACCAGGAATTACCTCCCAAAAAAGGAAGAAGAGGGGATTCCTAGTTGTGGTGGAGGTAGACAGAAATAATAGCAAGAGGGGAAGAGACCAAGGAGGGAGGAAAGATGGGGGAGAGAAATGTACACACTATCCTAGTCTTTCTTAGGCCTGGTTGACTGAGAGCAAAGAGAAGGTTTAGGTGATCTGGGTTCTTGTGTTTGCTGCTTAACCTGTGCCAAGTACAGAAAGTCAACCTGGATTACTGTCAAACACATAATGGTTCGTTAGTTTAGACTAGTTATTCTGTAAAAAATGTGTTTCCTTTTATTTGATATCTTTTTGAAGACACTGGAGAAATAAAATTTTAATAAAGTTCTAATGACACTTCCTTCTTTTATTGGCCCATAGAGGTGAAGGAAACATTGGGAACCAAAAGTTCCAGCATTGAAAAACTGGTTACGCGGGGATGAGAGTATGAAGTAAAAAACAGCTAATTTACTCAGGAGTAAAGCCTGTATTGTTTCAGATGATTAAAGTGTAAATGTGACGTTCATACAAAAATGAAATATTAAAAAATAGGGCACACTTGCAAACACATGTTTAGAGACACACTTAGAGACAACACAGGCATAGAGCTTCTTGGGATTCCTTTTATCAATTGTTTTCTAAACGATCAGTAAGCGTGCATTCTAATTTTTGTCGTCATACATAACTTGGGATACAGTCATGCTAAACCATATAAACTCTTCATCTAAATTATTGCAAGAATTGGTTTGACTGTTTTCCTAAGCAATCTCACAAGCATTCTGTATGTGGGCTCTTGAATCGTCACTCCTAAATTTCTGAGCTCATGTGAGCTTTTTGATAATAGTAGTCATAATTCTGAATTGAATATAGATGCTTTCATCTTCAAAGTGCTTGGCAAACATGAACTAATTAGACCTCGGATCCTCCTCTTGAGGCCTTCAAGCAAATATCATCTCCCCCTTTAAAAAATAAGGGGTAAAGAAAAAAAACTCAAAACTTTTAACTCATTAATTAGGCAAGAGACTGAGGGACTCAAACCTAGAATGTGCTTCAGTCACGTGAGCTTGGGCGACATACCTCTACCAGAACACTTTCCTGGAATCATGAATCTAACTCTTCTTTTGCAAGGCATGTACATTTAGAATACACTTACTTTAAAGTCATAGGATTTGTTTTTATGAGTTGTTGAAGGTTTGCACTAATATTCCCTTCTACCTAAAGAATTAATCTCCAGATCTTGAGTCACACTTAAATGGTATTAACCTCATATTTTAAAGAGACTTCCCCTAAAACAAGAATACATATGCAAAGGCCACAATTATGTTGTGAGAAGCAGCAGAAAAAAACCAACAGTGCCTACAAATGCCCAGGTGTGTGTTCTCCTCAGCCCTTTGGACTCAGATCATCCACACAATGAGAAATGGAGACTATCAGAGCACTTGATTAGACTCTGCCAAAGTTCCCTCTATTTGTTAAACCTAGATTTAATATTCCCTTACCTTTAAATTAACTCACCCTAATAATTTGAAATGTTCTTCACTTTTGATACCTCCCTTATGAAGAAATCTGGAAATCACAAGTGAAAAGCTAATATTGCTATTGTCCCTGTGTAAAAGTCCACAAATAATACTTCATTATCAACAAAGAATATTTGTTAACCAGTTCAATCATGAGCTTGTTATAACTGGGAAGGGAATCTGGTAATTTCTTATATTTATTTGGTTACTTTTATGAAATGTGGCAACAATTATGCACCAGATTATTGAGAAAAAAGCATGTGGAACGAAGGCAACCAGTGATTCATGCAAACAGCAGTAAGCGTTTGTCTGAATCTGGCCTTGAATGTACTTGGTGGCTTCCTTCCCCACTAGCAGTAAATTTCAATGCTTGTAACAAATGACCTTTACTGGCAACATTCTAATAAAGGCAGCCCATTTTGTTCTATGCAGCCAGATCCAAGTCTTACTTAAAATAGGCCACCTTTACAGGGAGCATTTATCCCACTATTTCAAAGTGCTTGATAAACATTAGAGAACGTTCTCAACGGTTTTAGAAGACATCAGGACAATGGTTAAGAATAAAGTTGTTAAGAGAATGACTCAAATCATCTACCAAGGTCAGACTAATTAGCCAATCAGAGGTATGCCTGGTGCCTGTTGATTTACATATTCAATAAATTATGCCCGCATAGTTCAGTCCAGGGATAACTCTTGCCCTCCTAGAGTTTACAGCCTCGTGAGCATATGAGACAGTCGAGTAACCAAGCAATCACAAACGACATGAAAATCCCTATTAGAATAGAGACTGCTGTGGCAACACAGGAGAGTCACCCAATTCTGAATTGGGGCATCAGGGAAGGCATGGGACAGTAAGTGCCTTGTAAACTGAAATCTGAAAGGCAGTAGGGGTTAGTGAGATGGATGGAGAGGCAGGGGAGAGGCCAAGGGAGTGACATGCGTAAAAGCTTGGGAGCAAGTGAGAATGTGAAGTGATGGAGTGGGAGTGGGAATTTCACTCTAACAGAGCCAGGATAGGAAGAATGGAAGCAGCAGATACGTCTGAGAATACACTAGGACAAGGCTTTGCTGGTTTTTAAGCCATGATGAGGACTTCAAACTCTTTTTTTTTTTTTTTTTTGAGAAAGCAGGGTTATTGAGAGAACAGAAAAGCTCCCACAGTGGGAGGGGACCTAAAGGGGTTGCCCCACTTCAAACTCTTTTTTGAGCATAATGGGGAAAGCATTAAAGGATTTAAGTGATGGTATATCAAGCCTGGTTTTATATTTTAAATAATACCACTTGTAGAGCAGAGCAGAGAAAGAATTGATAGGTAGAGGCTATTATTGTAATCCAGACATGCTATGGTGGTGCCTGGATCAGGAAAGCAGCAATGGATATGGAGAAAGAAAGGAGATAGGCTGATAGAAGACACAAGAGTTAGGACTTCCAGACTGTTGCATGTAGCAGGTGAAGGAGGGTGAGGGGTCAGGGTAGGGTCCCAGTTGCCAGCTGGTTGATGTTGGTATCATTTATTGATACTAGGAACATAAGGAAGAGTAGACGGGAGTGAGGGATGAGGATGAGAAATGGCGATTCCATTTGTAGTTTAATTGTAAACTACCTACTGGAGGTAGCCAGCAGAAAGCTGGATATGTTGGTCTGGGCTCTAGGATTGGGGATGTAGATTTGAGCATCATTATCATATAGATAGTAGTGAACCAAGGGAATTGCCTGGGGAGAGTGTGTAGACAAAGAAATGAGAGTCTTGGAGAAAAACCCTGAAGAACATCATCATGTAAGGGGCAAAGAGGAGTCTGTAAGAAAGACCAACTAGATGATGGCATCCCAATTCCTACTCAGAGAGAAAATAGAGACTACAAGATGGGCATTTTACCAACCAGGGAAGTGAGAAAGCCAAGAGAGAAAAATATCACAGCAGACATGGCAAGTCTACTTCAAGAAGGAGAAGAGGAAGTTAGTAAATAAGGAACTGAAATGCAAGAATTGGGTTTAGGAACAAGGTTGTTGGTGCCTCTGGTGAGGACATTTCATTTTAGTGGAATGGTTATACAAGAACCACTTACATCTGTGTGATAAAGAGAGAAAATATAGACAATATGTGTAGACCACTTCCGAGAAATTGGGAAGAAGGAGAGAAACAGGCTAACAGCTGAAAGATGAGGAGGGTAAGAGGATGTGAAAGAACTAAGCATGTTTAACTGCTTAGAGGAGGAGGCAGGAGAGAGTGAGAAGAAAATTACAGGATGGAAAGCGTATCATTTATGGAACAAGAGGGCTTGTAGCACCAGTATTTGTAATTTTAGAGGTCCTACCTGACCTCAAATTATACATTAAAATGCAAACCCAGCTCACATTAACTACGTATTTTGTAATAAAAAAATTGAAAGATTTTTATTTTCAGAATTAGTTGGCTATAGATAATTCACTTAACTTTTAATTCAATGTGGTTTATCGGCAATCAATGCTCATATTTGGGAATTTAAGAAACCAAGAACATCTAAATTCACTGTTTTCAAATGTAATTAAATGTTCGTAAACACTAAGTTTACAATGCTGACATAATATTACATTATAAATATTCTATTCTTTATTACATTTAATTTTGATTATTCATATTTTCAATTTAATATTTTTTTTCTGGATGCAAATATGTTTGTAGGTACCTGAATAGTTCATAAGTTCCAGGCAGTTTACTGCTGCTTACTGCTTACTGGCAGAAATAATCTAAAGAACAAGGTTCCTGGTATGGTAGCAGGCGATGGAGTAGGGAGTAGAGAGAAGGGACTAGTGTTCAGAAGACTCTCTTTATATAGGAGAAAGGGGCAAAGGAACAGGCAAAGAGACAAGTTGATAAAATGCCCATCTTGTGGTCTCTATTTTCTCTGAGTAGGAGTTGAGATGCTGTTGCCTCTTTGTGTATGTGTGTAGTATGCATGTGTAGTGTGTATATGTGTATACTGGGTTTAGGAACAAGGTTGTGTATGTGTGGGTGGGTGTATGTGTGTAATGTGTATGTGGATTTGTATGTGTCTAGTATGTGTATGTAAATGTGTATGTGTGTGTATGTATGTGTGTGCATATAGTGTGTATGTTTTCTTGGGAAGGTAGGGCATTGATACACTTTCTGAAAAATCTCTAGAAGCCAAGATCTTGAAAATTTGCTCTGTTGATGGTGGTCAGAACTGGTCGGTTCTTCCATGCTCTTTTTCCATCTGGGCACCCTTCCATCCCCGCATGGCTGGGATATGAATGAAAGCGTGGAAGTGCTGCACCTCTTCATGTGAATGCTAAGAGATTGCTCACTCACCTCAATTTTATCCTCAAAGCAGCACTTCTTTCCCTGTTCCCTCATGTTAGGCACAAGAGGCTGATCAGGGCACTCCTATTCACCTTTGTAACAACTGTACTCCACTCTCCTTTAAAGTCTTCTTTAAAAGAAAGAGGATAAAACTTTTAAATATGAATTTTAATGCCTACTTATTTCCTTCCCTTTTTGCTGTAAAAATATAACTTTTGGCCGGACTCAGTGGTTCAGCCTATAATCACAGCACTTTGGGAGGCTGAGGCAAGTGGATTGCCTGAGCCTGTGGGTTTGAGACCTCATCTCCACAGAAAATCAAAAACTAGCTGGGCGTGATACCATGCGCTGTAGTTCTGGCTACTTGGAAGGCTGAGATGGAAGGATCGCCAGAGCCCTGCAGGTCATTGCTGGGGTGGCTGTGAGTGTGCCACTGCACTCTAGACTGGGCGATGGAGTGCTGTATAACTTTTTTCTAAAGAACAATTACAAAATGTAGATAAAAATTGTAAAATACCACCATTGATGCATCAATCATGTTAGTATGTTGTATTGTTTTAACAAAAAAAAAAGGAATTGCACGACAGAAGCAATTTTTAACTTGCTATTTCATATCAAGTAAAATATTGTGAAGGTCAATAACCATACTTTCACTACAAAATGTTTTACAGTTACAGTGTATTTCATCATTTAATCATTTCTCTGTTGCTAGATATTTGTGTCCAAATTTCAGCATTATAAATAATTGTGTTGATTGTATTTAAATTTGTGTATGCATTATTGAGTACACTTACTGAAAATAAACTTTTAGTAATCACTATGGTTTGAATGTGTCCCCCAAAGTCCACGTGTTGGACACTACTTAACCCCTAATGCAACAGTGTTGAGAGGTAATACCGTTAAGAGGCAGAGCCCATGTGAATGGGTTAATATTATCATTGTGGGGGTGGGTTTGTGATCTCAAGAGTGAATGTGTTATAAAAGCTCCCTCTTGCTTGTTCACCCTCTCTTGCCCTTCCACCTTTGGATGAGATGATGCAGCCAGAGACCCTTGCCAGAAGCACACTCTTTGATCTTGGACTTCCCAGTCTCCAGAGTTGTAAGAAATAAAACTCGGTTTGTTCGTTTTTTAAAAAATAAATTACACAGTCTGTTGTGGCAGTGCAAAATAAACTAAGACAGTAGTGGCTGCTAGTTGACTTTGTACTTTTTAAGGCTTTTGATTCATATTCATTTTTTTCTAGAAAGCAAACAAAAATTTTTAAAGATGGAGCATAACTTGGTCATCACTATTCACCTAATTCAATCCATGCTGATTATAAGCTTAAATTAGCAGTAGTATTTACTTGGACTTGCCTTATGGAAATTCAACTGAAATGCATAAACATAAAATTCATATGGGGAGAGGGTAGACTGGTGCTTAATTTATTATCAATATAGATTAGCAATGCCTGGGCAATCTTGGTTATCCTCCTCCCTGGAGAACCCCTTCTGACATGCTCAAAGGTCCCAGTCAGATTCCTATAGCCTGTGTGCAGTCAGGCATACACTGTATGCACAGTCTGGGTGGTAGGACACTGCCCATAAAATTCATCTCTGTCAAGTCTATGGTTTCTGCTATGGTGGCAAATAGCAAACAAGGGAAGTTTATCTTCTCTGGTGAAAAGGAGAGGATACTATGAAATTCTCCCAGGCTTGGGGATAGTGTAGGGTATCTAGAAAGAAAAATTGTACTTCAGGAAGGGCCTCACCTCTTTTTATGACATATTTGGAATTTTGGTAGCCCAAAACTGGAAACCAAGGACATGGAATGCTGGAGATGAGAAATTCAAACACTTTTCTTTGCAAAAAATTAGGGAAAGACACACAGATTGCATTTATATTTCAAAGCCTGTGTGTGTGTGTGTGTGTGTGTGTGTGTGTGTGTGTGTGTTTAAATGGTGAATTTGGCATAAGAACTCATGTATCTCAGCCCTTGGTGATAGCTATATAGGGCAACTGAGAATGGACCTCATCCACATCTATTATCCATATGACACCGGGTTGCTTTGTCCTGGCAGGTGCAACATAAATACATCTCATATTGTGAAGCATCTCCCCAGGTGACTAATCAGCAACAAATTCCAGCTCCTTCTGACTATCACCCAATTCTTTCTCTCTCTCTCTCTCTCTCCATATATATATATTCAATTCAGCGACCAAAGATCTCTTTATCTTAAGTGTTTGGTGCCTCAGATGTGGGTTATGGGAGTGGGAGTATATATTAGTCCATTTGCATTGCTATAAAGGAATACCTGAGGCTGGGTAATTTATGAAGAAAAGAGGCTTATTTGACTTACAGTTCTGCAGACTGCATAAGAAGCATGATGCCCACATCTGTTTCTGGTGCAACTTCAGGAAGCTTCCACTTATGGTAGAAGGTGAGGAGAAGCAGGCCTGTCACATGGCGAGAGAGGGAGCAAGAGAGAGAGAGAGAGATTTTAAACATCCAGCTCTGACGTGAACTAATGGAGTGAGAACTCACTTATTACTAAGGAAGGGCACCAAACTGTTCATGTGGGATCTGCCGCCACCATGAATGATCCAAATACCTCCTACTAGGCCCCACCTCCAACATTGGGGATCACATTTCAAAATGAGATTTGGAGAGGACAAACATCCAAAAACTACAAGGGGTTGAACAGAGTGCCCAGACAGTGACAGCATCTGAGAAGGAGGCCAAAGCACCTAGCTGGGATATGGTGGCACCTGGAACCACCGGCGAGGGGCAGCACTCCTGGATGGATGAAAGGCAGCTCTCTGGGCCACTGGGTGTCTGCCCCCAGCAGGGCTTCATGAGGCTGAGTTGATGCACCTCCCATTGCTAGCTTTGTAGATGGAGAAAGGGGCCACAAGCCAATGAATGCTGGGGCTGCCACTTTAGAAGCTGGAAAAGGCAAGGAAGGGATTCTCCTCGAGCCTCAGGAGGAAGTGCAGCCTGGCCATACCATGATTTCCACCCAGCAAATCCCATTTCAGACTTCTGGCCTCCAAAACTGGTCCCTGGGCTGACACCACGATGAATGAAGCTTGTGTGAACAAAGCCACAAAAGGTATCTAATTGCTCTTTATCCCTTGCATCCTGCACACTTCTGGGCACCTACACAACAAGCAATTACTGTGGGGCATGTATCTACAGAGGGCTGTGGTGCCATCAGGGGTGATATAGACAAAGATGATGGTGGCAGAGACAGTGGAAGATGAGGTGGTTTCTTCACTCCTGGCTTCTATGACTTCAGTTTTGCTGAACTTGAGCTTGCAAATAACTTGGTTCTGGATCTTTACATTATTAAAGCTGCATCTATGAAAGACAACTTAGAAGGATTCTGTTTGAGGTGAGTGATGTGTCAGTTTTGGCACTTGAGAAGCAGGTAACATGGAACATCACAGATTATGACTTAGGTACTTCTCAGAAACTTCTCCACAGCATTCTTCAAATAGACATAAATATCATTCCAGGAGTTCATGCTCCTTGACCAGTGCCTCCATGCAATCCCTGGATGAGAATAATGGAGCAATACAACATGAGTAGAAGGGAGGGATGGATGGATGAATGGAGAGATGGGTGGATGGATAGTTGGGTGCATGGGT
>NW_007224976.1:36005-98454 GCF_000164805.1 Carlito syrichta | reverse complement strand
GGGAGGGAGGGCAGAGGGGTGAATAGATGGATAGGTGGCTGTGTGAATGGATGGATGAGTCGATGGGTAGGTAGATGGATGAGTGACTGGATGGGTTGGTGGGTGGATGGATGAATGGGTGGATGAGTGAATGAACACCCGGGTGGATGGATGGATGGGTGGGTCGATGGATGGATTGACTGTATGGGTGGGTAGATAGGTGGGTGGGTGAGAGGGTGAATGGATGGGTGGGTGGATGGATAAGTGGGTTGAGGGGAGGGGGAGTAGATGAATAGATGCAAGCAGAGATTTGTAGCCCAAAAAGCCACCCTGGGCTCTCAGCAGTATGGGGTGCTTGTGCAGACATGGCTGCCGCCCTGCTGAGGTTGTGCTGTTTGGAACTTGGTGCAGGACAACTCATATTAATTTTGGGGCCACTTTAACATCATCCTTTTACCCCTCTGAAGGTCCATATGGTCTTGGCGTACAGTTTCGTCACTTTCTATATAGAAAAGAAGTCAGAGGTGACTCATTGAATTTGGAGCCAGCTTGGAAACTATCAAAATGCCAAAAATCTAACTTTGTAAAAATTCTCTGCCTCCTTAAAAATGTCAGTCACTTCTCTTCTTAAAGTTAGCTGCAACTCCAAAACTGCAAACATTGATGCCAAACAATCAATTTTAATCACGGCATGCCCAGAGATGCTTTCAGCATTTGTATGAATTGAAGGTCATTTGCGGTGAGAATAAGGTATTCTCCCCTGAATCATCAGTGTCATTGTTCTCACCTCGAAAATGCTGGGATGCCTGTAGGGGTCCTGGAAGCATCCTCTGGACACTAGGAGTAAAATGTTCTAATTATTTGAAAAGCCATTTGGAATAATAGAGCAGGTTTACTTTTGCTTCATTTATGTTCCGGAGCAGACTATATAAGACTTAGAAAGTCACAACTTCATTGCTTTTGGCCAAAGGCCATTGCAGTACTTCCAGATAAAGAAAAAGAAAACAGATACAAAGTGTTCTTCAGAAAAGGTTATAAGCTTGTAGACAGAACAGAATTAAAGTACAATTCTGCATGTACCAACACACAATACTTTGGTGTTGGTTTACTGAAGAGAATGTCAGATCAATACACCACCATGTCAAATTGACTGTGATGTCAAAAATAACTTTAGATCTGACTTTAGAAGGAGCTAGTGGGAAAAGAAAGAAAATAAGTTACATGAAGGTCCATAAGTAACTGATCTCTTATGAAACAGGTCTTAATAACATACTGGATAAATGTCACAAAGAAATTTCTGGAATTATTCAAAATGTATGCAGCAGGAATCCAAAGTAATGAAAAACAAGTGCAAATCATAATTCAGTAAGAAATATCGTTTCAAGTAAGATCTTTGCATTGTGTATATTTGAATAAGCCATGTAAATGGTTGCACCTTCATTTCTTATCATTTATTTTATATTGCCAAATTGGAATCAAGCAGTATTAAGGAGAGAGTCCCTTGAAGGTCACAACAATGTGAAGAGCCTGGCTGTGTAAAGTGTCAACTGAATTACCCATGGGGACTGAAGGAACAGGCCTGGATTTCTTCCACAGAGCAGGCCTGGCAAATTCCCATGAAATTAGGTCACTAGGCAAACGTTCCAGGGCTGGCAGCATACTTATGACTCTCAATCTCCTTTCTAAGTTGTTGTTGTTTTTTTTAAAAAAAAAAAACTCTTTGGTACTTAGAAATTTTGCTAAGGCAGTATCTGAAATAACAGAATGGCTTGAAGGGACATCAGGTGAATGCTAAATATGAAGATTATACAGAGGTTGGAAAGAACGCTGAGAGGGAAGAGAAGCTTAGCTACTGAGGCTAATGGGTGAGATCAGAAGCTTGTCAATCACCCAATTAGCAAGTATTTATGTGAACATACAAGAGACCTGATGCCACAGTAAATGTATATGGTGAGAGGTGTGAGACCTAGGTTAGCTATCTCTGTTCAGTTCATTTGAAAATTTAGTAACAGCCCAAACAGGGCTGCTGCAACAGAATAATTCATGTGGCCTATCATCTTGTACATTTGGAAGGTGACCTCAAACATAGATGAGGGAAATTGTTGAAGCCAGTGGCCAGTATATTGAATTACAAGGCTCATACTTCCCCATGTCTCAAATCTCAAATTCTTTTTTCAGAGACATATTCTGGCACATTTGCTTTTAAAAGTCTCTCTGAACAAATACAATTCTAAACACTCTTGGAAACTCAAAATGTCTACGTGCTTTTTCCTAGCCAATGGCACAGGTATAAAAACTCTCTTGTCAAATGTTTGTTTCAAATCTTAAGAGATCTTTTTTAGTTCAGTTATCTGGTTACTCCTCATTTAGCCAGTAATAGTACAACTTCCTGGAAAAGAATGAAGACTTCTGGAGTATCTAAGCCTCTGTATTTTCTGCACGGTGTCAGGGGGTAGCATTTCTGTGTTGTGGTCTTTAGCAACAAGTCTCTTGGAAAGGTAACCTGTGTTCTCCTAACTATATGAATGAAAATTCTCTCCCATAACAAAAATAGAAAAAGGTAATAAAAGTTCACTTCTTGTTGTAATAACAAATGCCCAAGTAGCCTTTATCACTTGTCTATTCGGCTTCTATGATTTTCTAGTTATTAGTTGTTATGTATGGGGTAGGACTACACAGGTGAAAAAACTTATCATCTGCTCCAGTGGCCTGTGTTCAATGGATTCAGAACATCCAACAACAACAACACACAGTGATTTTTTTTTTAAAAAAGGAAACAGACTCAGAGCCTAAACGATCTTATTATTTTTGTTTGTTTGCTTTTGTTTTTGAACCTAACAAGAAAGTAGTAGACATTAACCACTCTTGGTCAAAGTTTGAAAACCTTGCAGCTAGAGAAATAGTTTTTCAATGACAGAGACACTATAATTTCACTTTCATATGCTTTTAGTTTCACTATATTGACAACAGATTTTTATATTTCTTATGAATTTTTAATTCTTCTTTGCTATCAGACTTTGAGAAATTCTACATATCACATTGCAAACCTAATTATTTTTAAAAAGAGCTTTATGTCACAAATGACTGACTGCTTATCTGTGATACGCAGAAATACTAATTTTATTTGGAAATAACCACATGGATCTGTTAAATTATGAATAACTATGAATATTTTCTGCCTAATTACAAAAAGAATGAGTAAAATATCAAAATTCATTTGGGGAATTCTAGTTTTTAAAAAAGCTGATAATTTTCCTACTAGTACTTTAGAAATAGTAATTGTACTCCCAATTTTAGACGAAGTCATTGCATTATTGTGTTCAATTCTCAAAAGTTAGTTGTGATATTTTTAGTGTAATCTTGCTTAGAAAATACAGAAAAAAGATATAATTACTATATGAATTTCATTATCTTTCCAAGAAAGCAAAAATAAACAGAAAGACTAATTTTAGATGAGAATAAGGACAACTAAGGTTCTTTTTGCTCCACTTCTAAGCCATCTTTGGCAAATGACTTTAATTTTCTGGGATTTGATTTCTGCCACTATAAAATAAAGAGGCTAAAAGTAGATCACTCTTGACAATAATCCTGAGGTATACTCTACACAAAAAATTTCTTGGCCAAATAAATTTGGAAGTCATTATATGTTGTATTCACTCTAGGTACTGAAGATGCACATTGGTGTGTTAGTCATGAGAATCCCGCAGTTAAGTAACTTGCTTATCTTTATTTATGCCAGCAATTCCCAAACCTATTTGGCCACAGACCTCTCCCTATGTTTTCTTTCTAGATCAACAATTAGCATGCTTGGAACACACTTTGGGAAATGTTGGCCGGATGATCTGCAGAGTGCTCCAGATCCCATATTTTGTTTTATGCAGTTCAAGGCAAGACAGTGAAAAGCTGAGTCTCATTCTACTTTTGAGAACAAAAATTAGAATTCAATAATGCCTTAAAGTCAGGTTATTTTTCCTAATAATATCTCTTTATTCCCACTTTCTTGTATTTTATGAACACCCAAAATCATTAATTTAATGCACACACTAAGGATCGCTTCCTAAGTCACTACCACTTCTGGGGCACTAGCAAATTACCACTATTACAAATCTTAAATTTCAAAAAGGACAATTTGGCTAACCCCTGGACATCCAAATCAAGCTTTCACGCTTCTTAAATAATTCTAACAATTTAGTGGCCACATTTACTCAACATTTAGTGAAGACATGTCATATACAAAAGTATGACACTCTAAAGTAATGAAGAGAAAATGCTCCCCTACATTTAAGGAGCTTTCAGTCTAGCAGAAGATGAGATACAATAATATATTAGTAGTAAAAATATAATATATGCTATATAAAAATAGCAAAAATTAATATAGTTTATTAACTGCCTACTATATGCAGGTACTATGTATCTATATGGCAGGTATCATGTATTCATATGGCAGGTACTATATATCCATTATCATTCATCTTAAAAACAAAACAAAACCTTAAAGCATAGATTCTGTTATTACCCTCAATTTACAAGGAGGAGGAAATTGAGACTCAGAGAGGTTAGTGATTTGTTTAAGGACACACAGCTGTCAAATGACAGAAAGAATTCAGAGCCAGGTATATATGACTCCAACATCACACCATCTTTCACATCAATCTTCAACATGAAAAGAGGAAGAAAAGAAAGGAATAATGGAAAGGAGAAATAGGGTCATGAGAAGAGGATTAAGGATAGAACTGGGTTTTCTAGAAAGGGTCAAATCAACACTGCTAGGACAGTGAGTTGGCCTTGTAGAAGTGAATGAATGTCCCTTTCTCCGAGACAGATATGAAGAGAGTGTGGATGAAAGTGTGGGGAGGAGAGGGGCTTCTAGACTCATTCTTTCCTCACACTAAAGTCTGGGAACAGTTCCCAATGTTCATTCCCTCTCAGGTAATGTTTGAACATGACTGACTTTTCCTACCCAATGCGAGCCCTGACCTGGAGGGATTCGAGACCTTTCTGTGAACTACCAAGTCTGCCTTATCAGATAAAATATCTGTCTTCACGATTTATTCTCATAAACTCAGAGACTCCAGTCATAACCTTTTTGTTACTAAACAAGCAACATAGCACATATACCAGAATGCAAATGACTAAAAACTGTTCTCTGTATCTTTATGGGAGTCAACACAGTTTTCCCATTGTGTTGTCAGGGAACACTTCAAATACAAAATAACCAAGTTTTTTTTTTGTTTGTTCTTGGAGAATATAATTTGGATTCCAGTATAAATCAGTCCATTCCAAACATAAAGTTTTACTTCACTTTTGAAGAAATTCTCCATCTTCATATTGGTTCCATTTCTTTCCCAGTTGTCTTGGACACAAAAATTCCGAACAAAATGTCAGAGCCATTGAGTGGCAGCTTGGTGCCCTTGGAGATCATTTTGTGTCTTCTCCTGTGTAAACTTTACCTACTTAAGAGGACCGAGGAAAGAGCCCTCTCTGCACTCTTCATCTTCTCTTCAACTTATAACCTTTGAACTTCATGGACCTTATGTAGTTAAAGTATTTGATTTCTCCATGACTCAAGGTAATGAAAACCTTTCTCCAAGATCCCAGATGAGCTACAGAAAATAAAGACCGTATGTGAATCCCTTTGGTCTATGATATTTGACTGTTTAACGGGAAGTTAGAGAGGCTTAGGGTACATCTTATCCAGATCTCATCCAAAGGCAAACAAGGGTTTGGTACTCAAGAGTTCTTTCTCTGTTCTAGTTTCAACTTTGCTGCTAATTCACTAAATGTCCTCTAATTGGGCATTTAGAGAGATTAGATTAAATAGTCTCTTTGAAGGATCCTTCTAGTTCAAAGATTCTAGATCACAAAAGTGGGCAAAATGGAATACCTCTATTAGGGAACAACCCAGCTATGCATGTATGCATTATGCATTTCAGAATGCAATGCACATATCTTTTTTAAAGTTATTTTTTTATTTTAAATATGTGGAGTACAGTTCAGGATTAGGTACATAAGTGGTCACTGTATAGGTAAAGTGGGTCTCCCTTTGGTCCCCACTTTCCCTGGTTTAGGATCAGGTACCCTTATTGATGTTATGTGCCTCCCCCTCCTTCCCCTGGCAGTGTCTCTCTAGTGCCAATCCCTTTATGCACATATCTTTTGATGGCAAAAGACAGTTTTTCCTCTGCATACTCAGTGATTAAAGAGTGCATACCCATGGAATCGACTCCCTTGTGGAAATTACATTAATAAATTATATCATTGCATAAAAAGTCCAAGCCATAAGCATTGCAACAGTTTCTCAACTCTGCTCTATAAAGTGACAAAAAACAATACACAGTGGTCACCTCTGAGAGAGTCAGCAATTACCCTCAGGATTTTGCAAGTTAGAAATTCTAGACCTTCTTACATTGAGGTCACTTGCTGTGGCAATCCCAACCTCTGTCCACACATGGCTATAAGGATCTGCACCCTCTTACTTTGCAACAGAAGGGAGAAAATATGGTTCTCTAGTTTAGGAAAGGGCTGGAACTCAAGAAGTCTAATAAATGTATCCAAGCACTTACAATATTATGTAATTAACAATTTGTTAAATTAAAGAGAAGGGTTTCTGGTATTTCTGTTGTGTTATTTTCTAATAATACTGCAATATTTGGATAGAACTATCCTACATATGTACCTCCTATATCTTAAGTATGTAAACATACTCAAGGAAAATGCTGGCCTAGATTCAGGGATGTAGTGTGACACCTTGGAAGTAAACAAAAGCTAACTGATTAACTCATGTTGGTCTATAGTTTATTTTTGTTAAATCCATACCAGACTATGAGATCAAAATGAAATTTCTGTCTCAGCTGCCATTTTCTATTTGATTTTCACCAAGAGTTCTAAACATACTGTTTTCTTGTTTTGAAAAAAATTCCTTTTTTTTTTTTTTCCTGAGACAGACTTTCTGTCACACAATAGGAAAGCCCCAAATAAACTAGAGTCCAAGCCACATTAAAAAAAAAAAAGTCTGTGCCTCCTGCACCTAGTATGGTCCCTATTACTGCAGATACTTGCTAAATGTTTGTTGAATAGATTACTAAATTAATGAATTAATGGGAGAATCAAGAATTTGGGGATCCTAACAACATGTAAATGTGTAGATCTTGCAAATGTCTGTGATTTATCAGAATCCTTTGTAAAATGCTGAGTTAAGTTTGGGTTAGTCCTATTCTAAAGCTGGCTCCATAGCATAACCCTAATGGATAATTATAAACTCCACAGAGAATCTCAGAACATTCTCTGCACACTCTTTCCACCAATTTAGATTGGTTTTGGCAGACCTAAAATTTTGTAAATTTCTGGTATGGCAAATTCTTATCAAATCCCAACAAGACAATGTCTAGAGAAAATGTTCTGTTATGTTCATTGAAAATGAGAACAGCATCCCCCCGGCTTGGTCCTTCCCAGAAAGATTTATTATAGCTATAGAGCAATACCTTCTCCCCTGCTCATTTATAAGGAAGTTCAAGTATAGATTTTTCTGTCAATATCTCTCAATAATCTCTTGTAGAATAAAAGATATTATTGCAGTCAAATCCATTATGCAAGAAATAAACACTGCATCAAAGGAAAGCTACCTCATTTTCCCCCTCAACTATATCCAGTCACAGCTGTGGCAATCCCAGGTTCAATTATTGGTGATTTTGCCAGCATCTTGACATTTCTTGTAAGGTCAGACAGAGGAGGGACAAAGGTGATCTCTTTATGCTGCTTTTGCCTTTGTTCTCTCTCCCTCTTGTTTCTATGTATCTAAGACCTCAGAAGTCATTATTCATATGTCAGTTCCTCTTTATTATGTCAGAAGTTTGGGGAGAGTTGCTGGGTGGGTAGATAAACATTACTTTTTCATGTTTAGGCTTTATTTCATTCTCAGTCTCATTGAGGACACCAAGAGAATAACCTAGAAACTTCCTGAAGTGAATTGACAGCTTTCATATAAACAGATGACTCAAAATTATTTTATCTTCTAAAAAAAGTTCATTCATTAAAAAAAGTTGCTTACTCGTGAGGAATTATTTGCCCCTCTGAGGAATAATTCTACTGAGTTATAAGAAACCTATAGGGCGTGTGTATCAGAATTTATTAATTTATCTGACAAATGTTTATTACACATTGATTATGTGCCAGGCATAGTTCCAGTTGCTTGGGACACAGTGGTAAACAAGACCCAGAAAGCCCCTGTTCACAAAAGAAAGACATTTGAACAACAAACTAATATTTTAATATGATTGCAAGTGATGCTATGAAAAGAAAGAAAAACAAGGTATAGCAGAGGATAAGAATGTGCAACTGACTGAGAGGGCAACATTGTCTTGGAGACCTCTATTATGATGAGAAACATCAGAAGAGATGCATGCCTGATGGTGGAGTGAGAGCTGAAGACACTCAGCAGCCACATGGTGGGGGGACAGCAAGGTAGGGTAAGAAGAAGAGATGGGTGCAGAGAAGGGGCAGGGTCCCAATTAAGTAGGTCTTTATAAACCAAGGTGAAGTTTGAAGTTCATCCTAAGTGTAATGGCAAGGTATCAAGGATTTTGACAGTGAGATAATCTGATTTATGTATTTTTGAATAATTGTGACCAGGCGCAGTGGCTCACTCCTGTAATCCCAGCACTTTGGGAGGCAGAGGTGAGAGGACTACCTGAGGTCAGGGGTTTGAGAGCAACCTGGGCAACTTGGCGAGACCTCATCTCCACAATAAATCAAAATATTAGCCTGGTGAGGTGATATGTGCCTGTAGTTCCAGTTAGTTGGAATGCTGAGGTGGAAGGGCCTGAACCCAGCAGGTCAAGACTGAGATAACCGTGAATGTACCACCACACTCCAGCCTCGGCCAAAGAGTGAGACTCCAACACCTTCCCCCGCAAAATCATTGTGGTTATTTTATGGGAAAAGAAGAAGTTGGGAGCTGGTTAGGAGGCTTTTCCAGCAATTCAGACAGGTAAGAAACGATGGTGAAAATAGTGTCAATAACAAGTGATGTCTTTAGAATCCTTCCTCCTCTGCCTTTGATTGGCATGGATACTCTCTCACAGGTTCTGTTTCAGTTGCAATACTTCAAGCTCGGAAATAAGTGTCCTGAACAAAAGTGTTCTTCAGTCATAGCTCATATAGTTAGATGAGAAGCTTACTTTTTTCTTTTCTTATTAAGCCTAGACTACAAGGATTTAATGTAAACTCCTGCAATGAAAAAAAAAAAAAGTAAATCATGTGAGATAAACAAAGACACTCAGTAAGGGGTGGAAGAAGGTCTTTTTGTTCCAGCAAAAGAAAGATACTCATGATCTAAGAGGAAAGACAGTGATATGGGGATTTCGACACATCAAGCAATCCTCAACATACCCAATGAGCAAAATAAACATACATACAAAGAAAATATTCCATTGACCTGTATGTCAATTTATTGTATTTTCTTTCTTTCTTTCTTCCTTTTTTTTTTTTTTTTTTGAGTTCGAGTCTCACTCTGTCGCCAGGCTGGAGTGCAGTGGCACACTCATAGCCACCCCAGCGTCAACCTCCTGAGCACCAGCGATCCTTCTGCCTCAGCCTTCCAAGTAGCCAGAACTACAAGCACACACTACCATGCCCGGTTAATTATTTATTTATTGTAGATATGAGATATTGCCAAGTTGCCTGGGCTGGTCTCAAACCCACAGGCTCAGGCAATCCACTTGCCTTGGCCTCCAAAGTGCTAGAATTACAGGCTGAGTCACTGAGCCCGGCCCAATTTATTGTATTTTCAACACCAAAATCTAGAGAGTATGTGTAGAGCAAGAGTCTTTGTGGCATTTTTGTGCATGGTTGGCTTAGAAAATGTAACTTGCACACTGAGGAAATGTTCATCATTTTCTGTAGACAAAAGAAATACATGGTTTAATTTGGGACCATTCAAGAAAAGTGGGGATACACAGCAGACATCTGAAGGATATAGTTCTCTTCCTTACGAACAGACATGTCTACCATTTCATTTTACCAGATAGAATCTTGATGGAATAGGAGAAAAGATCTTCATATCAGTGGAATGAATAGGAAAACGAAACACGGAGAAGTGAGAAGAATGGCTCTAGATTCCAGAAAAGCCAGATCTGGCCTAGACCCACTCATATCCAGTCCCCCATCCGCGATTTGAGCTGCTAGTGCCTGGTCATCTGACCTGTGTCTGTAAGTCACTGTATTCTTGCCTTTTGTCACATTGTTCCACTTAGTGGAGGAATGATTTTCCCTGGCAGGGAAAGTGGAGCAAGAGGAAAAAAAGATTATTTGCCAAAAAAAACACAACAACAAAAAAGAAAAAAGTATAAAACAGCACATGTCACACACACACTCTTAGACACATGCACACATCAACACATGCATGCACCCTCTCACACACGTGCACACACACTCACACATACTCACATATAAAGCACACTTACATACTTACACACAAATAAATCATTCATCCCTTAGAAGCAGTATATTTTTATCTATTACTTCTGGCCATCTGAAAAAATACTCTTCATGTAGTTCAGTAAGGAGTCAAGTGAGTTAAGAAGTAGAAAATGAAACCCAGGGGGGAAAATGATTAAAAGGGACTGAAATGCTTAACTCTGAAGGATTGAGGCTGAAAGATAATTCCATGGCAATCTACATGCATAACAATTGACACAGAGTTTGGTGACTGGTTGCTAGCACTGTCATGTAACTGAACATCCTCTCCATACTTGGTGCAAGTATGCTGATCTAGGTCTGCTAGGAATACAAGAGCAGTGAATTTAAGCTTTGTTACTAGAAGTTCTGGCTAGTTATCGACACAACTTCTGGAGAATAAAACAATTGTTGAATATTTGCACCAAGCGAGGATTTCAAAAGTAAACTCTTTGCTCCTCTGAGGTTCATCTCAGCACTATTTTCTATCCCATTTTCTTCTCTTTACCATTGGAGATGTTATCCCATGCACCCTTTCCTTTCCTTTCCTTTCCTTTTATTTTTTATTTTAAAGATGTGGGGTACAGCCGGGCTCAGTGGCTCAGCCTGTAATCCCGCGCCTTTGGGAGGCTGAGGTGAGTGGATTGCCTGAGCCTGCGGGTTCGAGACCCGCCTGGGCAGGCGAGACCTCATCTCTACAATAAAATCAAAAAATTAGCCGGGCATGGTAGCGCTCACCTGTAATTCCGGCTACTCGAAAGGCTGAGGCGGAAGGATCGCCGGATCCCAGCAGGTCGAGGCTGCGGTGGCTGGTAGCGGCCACTGCACTCCAGTCTGGGCAACAAAGTGAGACTCCAACTCAAACAAACAAACAAACAAACTACAACAAAAAAGATGTAGGGTACAATTCAGGTTTAGGTATACATATGTTGATTATGCAGATAACCTTGATGAGGTGTGTCCTTCCCTCCCCTGGCAGTTTCCCTCAACTGCCAATCCTTCCTCCCCTGACAGTTTCCCGCCACTGCCAATCCCTTTCTTATAGTATTATGATAATTGTTCAAGGTTCACTTATGAGTGAGAACATATGGTACTCTGCTCTTTATTTCTGTGATAGATCACTGGTATGATAGACTCTAAATCCATCCAAGTTGCCACAAAGCCCATATGTTTGTCCTTCTTTATGGCTGCATAATATTTCATTGTGTATATGTACCACATTTTTTGTATCCAGGACAGCTTCAATGGGCAGCATAGTTGGTTCCATGTTTTTGCTATTGTGACTAGAGCTGCAACAAACATGTGTGTGCAGGTATCTTTTTTATAGAATGATTTGAGTTCTTCCTGGTGCATTCCTAGTAGGAGGATTGCTGGGTCATATGGAAGGTCAATTTCTAGTTCTTTCAGAAATCGCCACACTGTCTTACAAAGAAGTTGCACTAGTTTCCCATCAGCAGTGTAGAAGTTCTCCTTTTTCTCCACATCCTCGCCAGCATCTGTTTTGTTTGTTTTATGAACGATGGCCATTCTTACTCGGGTTAGGTGGTATCTCAATATGGTTTTGATTTGCATTTTTCTGACAATTAGTGAGGCTGAACAGTTTTTCATGTTTCTGTTGACTGTCTGTATATCTTCTTCTGAGAAGTGTCTACTCATGCCTTTTGCCCGTTTTTTAATGGGGCTGTTTGTTTTTTTCTTTTTGGCACATTTGACTTCCTTATAGATCCTAGATGTTAGGCCTTTGTCAGATATACAGTTGGCAGATATTTTTTCCCATTCTGTGGGCTGTCTCCCTGCTCTCTTGATGGTTTCTTTTGCTTTGCAGAAGCTCGTCAGTTTGATGAGGTCCCACTTGTTTATCTTATTTCTTATGGTGTGGGCACTTAGGGTTTTGATAAGGAATTGGTTGCCAGTTCCAGTTTCCATAAGGGTGTCTCCTGTGTTTTCTGAGATTCTTATAGTTTGAGGTTTTCCATTTAAGTCTTTGATTCATTTAGAGTTATTTTTTCTGTATGGTGAGGGTCCTGTTTCAATCTTCTGCATGTGATCAGCCAGTTTTCCCAGCACCATTTACTGAATGGGTTCTCCTCTTGTTGGAGGCTTTTTCAAAGATGAGTTGGTTGAGAAATTAAGACTTTGCTTCTGGAATCTCTATCCTGTTCTATTGGTCTATATGCCTGTTCTTGTACCAATACCGGACTGTTTTGATTACTGTAACCTTATAGTAAAGTTTGACGTCTGGTAGTGTGATACCTCCTGTTTTGTTTCTTTTGCTAAGGATTGTTTTGGCTACTCATGGTTATGTTTCCATGTGAATTTCTGTATGGCCATTTCCAGGTCTGAGAATGATGTTGGCAATTTAATGGGTATTGCATTGAATCTGTAGATTGCCTTTGGTAGGCTGGACATCTTAATAATACTGATTCTTCCTTTCCATGAGCATGGTATATTTTTCCATTTGTTTGTGTCTTCTTGGATTTCTTTGAGCAGTGTTTTGTAGTTCTCACTGTAAAGGTCTTTCATTTCTCTGGTTAGGAAGATGCCAAGGTATTGCATTTTTTTATGGCTATTCTGAATGGAATTGTGCTTTTTATTTGGTTCTCTGCTTGCTTGTTGTTGGTGTATAGGAATGCAACTGTCTTTTGCACATTTATTTTGGATGCTGAGACTTTGTCAAAGCCCTTTATCAGTGCAAGTGGGTTTTTGACAGATTCTTTTGGATTTTCAAGGTATAGGTTTATATCGTCAACAAAGAGGGATAACTTAACTTCCTCTTTTCCTATTTTGATAACTCTAATTTCTTTCTCTTATCTAATTGCCCTAGCTAGGCCTTCCAATACAATGTTGGACAAGAGGGGTGAGAGTGGACAGCCTTATCTTATTCCAGCTTTCAGAGGAAATGCTTTTGGTTTCTGTCCATTTAGCAATATGTTAGCTATGGGTTTATCGTAGATGGCACTTACTATTTTGAAGTATACTATATGAAGTATACTAGGTATACTTCTATAGCTAGGTGTTTGAGGGTTTTTATCAAGAAGAGATGCTGGATTTTATCAAAAGTTTTTTCTGCATCTAATGAGATAATCATGTGATTCTTGTTTTTACATCTGTTGAGGTATTTAATTACATTTATGGTCTTGCGAATGTTGAACAAGCCCTGTATCCTAGGGATGAAGCCTACTTGGTCATGGTGGATGATTTTTGAGACGTGTTTTTGGATCCAACTTGCTAGAATCTTGTTGAGGATTTTTGCATCTATGTTCACAAGGGATATTGACCTGTGGTTCTTTTTTTTTGTTGGATCTTTACCTGGTTTGGGCATCACTGTGATGTTAGCTTTGTAAAATGATTTGAGGAGAATTCCATCTTTCTCACTTGCCTGGAATATTTTCAATAGGATTGGTATCAGCTCCTCCTTGTATGTTTTGTAGAATTCTGCTGGAAAACCATCCGGTCCATGACTTTTTTTTTGCAGGTAGTTTTCATATGACAGAGTCAATTTCCTGGGTTGTTATTAGTCTATTTAGTGTCTCTATTCCTTCTTGCTTCAACCTAGGGAGGTTGTGTGATATTCTCCATTTCATTTAGATTATCAAGTTTGTTTCCATGTAGGTGTACATAGTAATCTCTGATAATCTTTTGTATTTCTTTGGGGTTAGTTGTGATTTGATCTTTTGTATTTCTGATTGTGTTTATTTGGACTTTTCCTTTCTTTTTCTTGGTCATTCTAGCTAGAGGTCCATCAATCTTGTTAATTTTTTCAAAGAACCAGCTTTTTGTTTTGTTGATGTTTTCTATGATACTTTTGTCTTCTGTGTCCCATATTTGGGCTCTTATTTTGGTGATTTGGATTCTTCTGGTAAAGTTAGGGTATTGGTGGTCTTTTCTTTCTTGCTCTCTTAGGTGATTTTTTTAGGCTCTCAACTTGTGATCTTTCCATGTTCTTGATGTGTGCTCATAGAGTTATAAATTCTCCTCTTAGAACTGATTTCATGGCATCCCAGAGGTTTTGGTAAGATGTTTCTTCATTTTAATTTGTTTTCAGGAATCTTTTAATTTCTGCTTTGATTTCAGTTTTGACCCAGTAGCTGTTCAGCATCATGCTGTTTAGTGTCTATGTCTTTAGGGAAATTTTGTTGGTGTTGATGTTTATTTTTATTCCACTGTAGTCTGAGAAGGAGCATGGTAAAATTTCAACCTTATGGAATTTGTTTATGCTTGATTTACGGCCAAGGATGTGATGGATCTTTGAGTACATTCCATGTGGTGATGAGTAGAATGTATATTCTGTGGTTATTGTACCCTTTCCTTTTTCTTCTGTTTTCAAACCCCAACATATTTCAAGGCATAGTTCGAATCCTACCATATTGAAACTTGATGATTTTGGTCTTTTATGAACCACTATAATAAACAGAACTTTTGAATTTATAGATATAATATCCATACTTGCAACCATTATCAAGGGATTCCAATTCTTTTTACATTTGTTGGGCATGAATTAGAATCATGATGTGCAGGAGGAAATCACTTCCTAGTGAGGGAAATTAGCCCACTGTTGACATCTACAGTTTGATGAGGGTATATTGTTCTCTACCTGTCTTTGTGCATACAGCAACTGCTGAACATGAAATTTGGAACCTTCAGGTTTCTTAATTTGATCTCTGACCAATTTTAAGGTTCTACTGAGGCTAAAGACTATATCATATAATGCAGAGTCCAGAGAGAGTCTAATTTGAATACTCTGCCTTAGAAATACTGAAGTATCATGGCATTCCATTTACATAGAGAAATGGGGTTTAGGATTAGTATACATATGGTAACAATAACTCTATCAAAGGATAGAGAAGTATGGAGAAGGCACCTTGAGAGTACCCTCATACTACAGTATGAAGAAGGATCAGCTCTGATACCAGAGAGAGCTAGCAGAAATGGATTCCACTTTACATCATGGAGAAATGGCAGGAAAGGAGAGGTGTCAGTGCAGGAAAAGTGGATTGTGTCACAGAAATTGCCATAGTCCTGCTCTTTGAAAATGCAGTCCTTTAAAAATGATCTTTAACACAAAAAAATTAAGATGACTATTTAGAAGCCAGGATAATTGTCACAATTATTTGTAGAAGTTCCTGCGAGATATGGTGAGTGGTGGAAGATGATATTCTCAAAATTAGATAAAATGAATTCTGTGAAAGTACTGAATTGACTAAAAGAAAAAGTAATGATCACAAAGGTAATAGTGGTAATAATCATCACTGAGTTCTCTTTGTGGATCAGCACTACATATATTATCTCAAATCCTACTAACTACTGTTGAGGTAGTGTTAAAGGCCAATGCTCTAGGAAAGGGGGGGCTTTTATATTTCCCATGCTTGATTTGAAGCTAGTTGTCTAATGTACCAAGGTAGCTTCTTTGATTGTTGTGACTTTCTATCCCCCACTTAAGGAACTATTGGCATGATTAGATCTTGGGTCATATCAAAGCTGCCCATAGGCCTTGCTAATTCAGTCTGGGGGTAGATGAAGGGATTAGGAGCTCTTGAGTCATGACCCTGTCTTTTTTGTTTTTGTTTAGTTTTTACTTTTTTTACTTTTTATTTTAAAGATGTCGGGTACAATTCAGGATTAGGTATACAAGTAACCATTGTACAGGTAAAGTTTGGGTCTCCCTTTGGTCCCCACTTTGCCTGGTTTGAAATCAGGTATGCTTATTGATGTTGTGTTGCCCTGCAGTATCCTGCTATTGCCAATCCCTTTCTTATAGTATTATGATAAATGTTCAGGGTCCACTTATGTGTGAGAACATGTGGTACTCTATTCTTTGTTTCTGTGATAGCTCACTGAGTATGATAGACTTCAAATCCATCCAAGTTGCTGTGAAGTCCATGTGTTTGTCCTTTTTTATGGCTGTGTAATATTCCATTGTGTATATGTGCCACATTTTAAAAAATCCAGTCCCGTTTTGATGGGCAGCACAGTTGGTTTCATGTTTTTTTGCTATTGTGAATAGTGCTGCAATAGACATACATGTGCAGGTATTTTTTTCTGTAGAATGATTTATTTGAGTTCTTCCGGGGATATTCCCAGTAAGGGGACTGCTGGGTCATATGGAAGGTCAATGTTTAGTTCTTTCAGAAATCACCATATTGTTTTCCAAAGAAGTTGGACTAGTTTTCATTCCAACCAGCAGTGTAGAAGCACTCCTTTTTCTCCACATCCTTGCCAGCATCTGTTATTGTTTGTTTTATTAATGATGGCCATTCTTATTGGGGATAGATGGTATCTCCATGTGGTTTTGATTTGCATTTCTCTGATGATTAGTGAGGCTGAGCACTTTTTCATGTGTCTGTTAGCTGCCTGTATATCTTCTTTTGAGAAGTGTCTATTCAGTCTTTTGCTCACTTTTTAATGGGGAGTCATATCCTTGTTAATTTAGCCTTGAGGGTGGGTAAGGCAGTATGGACTATAAATGCTGAGTAAGTTGTACTGCTGGGAGTGAGGTTTTTATTTTTATTTATTTTTTTGTTGGGGGGTGAATACACTGACTTGCTCCCTGATTCCATGGTATAAGATTAAACACTCATATCTCCCAACTCCCTGCCTCTTGTCTCTGATCGACTCCAAGGGAGAGAGTAGCCAGTTTGTTATGTTGGAACAATAGGTGTTATTAAGCCATTTTACAGAGCAGGAAACTGAAGTACAGAGAATTTTAGCAACTTACTAATTAAGAGTTACACAGGGCATAAGTGGTAGGGTCAGAATTCAAACCTACACTTGTGTGATTTCAAAACTTGTATTTTTAATCAGTATGCCCTGTGTCTTATAGACAATCTTACAAAAGCAGGGGAATGCTCTTATATTTTTTTTAAAAATCCCATGTAAATCTCTCAAATTAGGGGAGACTTAAAACTGGCTACCTAATGGCAGGGGTGGGTAAGGTGGAAGGTTGGTGGGGTTGAGACATAAGAACACTGAGGGCTGTCTTCAATTAGAATGAAACCCTGTCTTGGGTTTCTGAGTGATAGATGTGGTAACCAAAGATTTCTCTTCTATTTTTCTCTCTAGTCTTTCAATATATGGCATACGATCTAGTAATAAGTTCTCACCTTGAGGGTAAGTAGTCAATCTATAATAATAATATTTTTAAATTAATATTTACCATTTAATTGTTAGATTCTCATTTCACTAGGACAAGACATTATGGCTTTACAAAAACAGAAGCCAGAAGATTGACCACAGTTAGTGTTAAAGGGCTTTTTAGTTCCCAAAGAACATGAGTTTTCTTTATATCCTCATTTGTAAAAGACATGTTTAGGAAGAGACTCTAAAAAAATTTTTCTTGGACAATAAATGCTTTCTTTTTTTGGATAGCTGTGACCTTCACCCTCACTTTCAATGCTAACTTTTAGAACAAACAAGACATAATCAACTCATGGTTCAAACCTGCAAACTATGCATATGTAGATTTATGTAAATATCCATGCAAATCAGGTACAGCCACTGGGCTTCTGGGAGATTGCAAATGGAGCTCTTGGAACAGTAGAGGTCAAATATCCTTGGCTTAGAGCTCAATTCTACATGCAGATTTTTACAGGACAATGGCAGCCCCTAAACACAGCAGTCTTTAAATGCTGTGATAATTCCACGCTTGAGTACTTTCAGTCATAATTAGGAAGGGGTGACCTGGTTCAGAGAAAAATGAAGAGCAAAATGAAACTGTGCTCTAATATTTCAGTTTATTTAAATGTGATACTTATTACATTTAAGTAATGCTTTCCTAATTTTTTCACATGTCCATTAAGGCAATGATCCCCAACCTTTTTAGCATCAGGGACTGGTTTTGTGGAAGGCAATTTTTTCACAAATGGGGTGGAGGGGTGGGGTTGGGGAGGAATGGTTTCAAGATGATTCGAGTACATAACATTTACTATGCACTTAATTTCTATTATTACTACATTTTCGTGTATAATGAAATAATCATACAACTCACCATACCAACAACAAACAAAAAAGAGGCACGGACAGAAGTGGTAAATAAAATAATGGTCAGGCCACACATGAATTCTGACTTAAAACCTTCTGCCAGATGCAGCTTTACAACTGAAGTACATCAACTCACTGGCCACTCGCTGATAGGGTTTTAATATGAGTCTGCAAGCAATTTATTTGTTATGGTCTCTGTGCAGTCAAACCTCACTGTTTGATGTTAATGTTAATTTGTATTTGCAGCTGCTCCCAGCACTAGCATCACCACCTCAGCTTCACCTGAGTTCATCAGGCATTAGATTCTCATAAGGAGCATGCAACCTAGATCCCTCTCAGACACAGTTCACAGTAGGGTTTGCAATCCTATGAGAATCTAATGCTGTTGTTGATCTGGCAGGAGATGGAATTCAGGCAGTAATGCAAGTGATGGAGATCAGCTGTAAATACAGTTGAAGCTTCAAAAGTTCACTGGACTTATCTCCAGCTGAGCAGCCTAGTTCCTAACAACCCCTAGTGCCAGTCTGCGGCCTGGGGGTTGGGGACCTCTGCATTAAGGGACCACAGCTGACTAAAATATTGCTTTCATATTTTTAGTAACTTTTGATTGGAATACTGAATTTCCTTATTACCTAAAAGGTGTGACAGTACAAGGCCGCATTCCTTGGAAATGCCTCGATGCCATGGAGCCTCCAGCCTTGAAGCGGGGACACCTTCCCTGAGTTGCTGCACCAACGATGCCAATTAAATAATCACAGGCTATAGCCACAAGAGAATCAGCAATGACTATTATCATCACTGTTACTAAGAGCTAGGAAACCTTAATTCCAAAGTAACCAGTAAAGACTATAGGATCACCCCAAAAAGGTCATTAGACTTTGAAATATCTTTGTGAGACCTTACTAGATAACTTTCGAACACAGTAGGCCAGGCTATTACCAGTCCTTCTGTCCCATGACAGACAGAAGGGATTGTAGAGTACGTGGCGTGATCCTACCTAATGAGACTTGGAGGAATAACATGAGCCAAAAATGGCTTCTACCATCCATGTGTGTGCATAGGCTATTGGGTTCACAACCAGGATTTTGTGCTCTTCAACTGCAGGGTTCAATGAATAGTGCTGAGTAGTCAGACTTTGACTTCACCGGCACTCCATATCTCCAACAAATCTCATGCAGGGAAACTCTCACAGTTTTCAACACTGGTCACTCCAAATCTACTGCCACATAGCACTGCCTCCTTGTCCCCTCAAACACTTTGTCCTATAGCTTGACACAGCAAGAGTATTTCTGTTCTTTTAACACATTTCCAGGACTGTGGCCAACGGCAGACACTAGGTCATTAAACCCATTCACAGCTGAATGACTAAAGAGAAGACATGATAGTTTTACTTAACTCTTTGCCATTGAACCTTGTGTTCCTTGGATGAGATGATTACTTCGGAATTCCTCTGATTCCACGTCTACAAAACTGAGATTGAAATGCCAATTTCCTTCAATGAAATGGTCTGGAAAATAAGAGAGAGAAAAATCTGAAAGTATTTACTAATATCTATGTTGAAGTAGAGAAAAAGAAATGAATGAGTTTAGAATTAGCCAAATTCCATGAGGCGTTTCTGTAAAAACTTAATCTATCAGGATAAGTGTTATACTTCTAGTGAAGACTAAATTTTGAAAATGAAATTAAAAGGGGTGAGGATGGGGCATGTAAAAAGTAGGAGTTGAAGTTTGCTTTGTTTAGTACAGAGAGTCAAGAATTGGGGAAAAGGGGGGTAGGGTAGGGGAGCTTTTCTTTAGATGAGACAAGAAAAAGCAAACAAATCATACCATGGAGAAGGGACATGGATGAAAATCTAGCTTTCAGTTTGCCAGATGAGTACTTTCATTTAGACTGTAAATAATTCTCACCTGCAGTTAGGTATAAACCATGTAAGCAGTACCAATATTTGAGAGAGAAAATTGTTCTTGCTTCTAATTAAAAGGTATTATATTCTCAGTCGGCTGTGTTGTCCAAGAATCCATTAATCAAAGAAGCCATTACATCTCTACTTTACATTAATTCCATTATTGTATCACGTGAGTTATGTTCAAACATTTATTGCCCAATAATTTTCAGAGAAAAATGTAATAACTTGGGTGGAGATATCATTAATGTGAAGAGATTTTTGGCACAGAAGTTAATGAAGTGCATGAACTAACCCTCCAACCCCAATTATAATGAACTTTTCCAAATTCCAGTGCTAATGGGTAAGCTGCAAATGTTGTAAATGAGATTGCTGGATTTGGGCAGCACTCTCAATGTCAATTTAACCCTAGACTTTTGCAGCGATAATATCAGGTAAGCAAGATCAAGGCATCGTCCTCATCTTCCAGAACATTTGAGGCTATTTTTAATATGTTCATTAATTTTTAAAGAACAACTTCCGTTAGATTTTTGTAGAAAAGGAAATCTTTATATATTGAAAAATTACTTTCTAAAACAGGCAATAGGTTGTTCTTGTTTTAAATCTCATGTGGTAAAACAATGTCATTACAAAAATAATTCTAACAAGACTTTATATGTTATTATAAGAGAATTTATCATGTGTTGCCTTTTATCTCTGTGCATGTCAAACTGCAGAATTATGAGATAAATGGCAATTGTAGTCATGGAATATTTACTTTATCAAGTCTGAGTAATTATAAAAAGACGTTGTACTTCCTATGGAATACATAGCACTTGTTTCTAGACTTGAAGTGCCAGAGGTTTACTGCAGGTTGGAGGCAGAAAAGAGGGACTAAAAATGGTAAAATTTGGATTTGGGCACAGTCACAGCTTCTTGACGTTTGATGTGACCTCTGGTGTTACCTAGACAATACTCATTCTCCCAGTCAGAGGTAGGGTGAGGCCTATAGAGGAATCCAATTGCCCCAGAATAGAAATGGGTAAGACTTGAGAGGTAGGTGCCCCACAGGGAGGAGTTTTCATTTTTAGTAACAGAAATCAGCAGAACATGTTTCAAGTAAAATAATGTTCAAAATCCCAACATAGAAAACATATAGAATGGAGATTTGGTATGCCTGGTCAGCTGGGTGAAGGTCATGTATAGATAAGAAAAATGTCTGTATAGATAAGAAAAAAAAGAAAAAACCCTATTTTAACTTAGACCTGCCTAATAAAACCTGCCTCACTACTTCTAAACTATGTTATCTTTGCCTTCCTCAACTGTACTGTGGGGACAGTAAGTTCCACGAGCTCCCGACCTAGGTCTTCCTGATCCTCTGAGCAGGGCAGGACTGCTTTCTGCTTTCTGAGAGTGGACACTAGTGGAGCCTGTGGGAGGAGGGGGAGCTCTGAGGATGTGGCGTCCACTAGAAGAAAATCAAAGGGGTCATTCGAACTTTCGCTTGCGTGAGTAGTATTTGTGGGGAGGGGACATCCCAGTCTCTCCTGCTCAGTGGAGGCATCTCCCTTGACCCTTCATAATATGGTGAGTGTGAGGAGAAAACTATCAGCCTACAGAAACACATAAATGACCCCCCCAAAAAAGTGATGTGCTGAACGTGTGTGTTCTCTGAAAATGAACTAACGTAATTGGTAGATACGTTAAGTATCTACACTAAGACTTTGATATATATAGTCTTAGGCTTTATAAAGATTTCTAAAGAAAGATCCCAGGAAACAATTTTAAGCACTGCTCATATATATCACCTTGTGACATTCTTCATGCATAGAAGGAGTAATATATTAAGCCTGTCTACATCTTGGTATAGTACATGTTTTACTCATTTGCTTAATTTGCTGAAGATTTTAATGTCACGTGGCTGCCAGAGGAGGACATGGAAACACTTAGAGGCAGGATTCAGGGCTTTAACTTCAAACGCCCACTCCTGATGCTCCTGCCAAGAAATAACAAAATATTTGTCTCTCGGATAGTTAACCTCTCTTCCATACACAATCCACAACACATTGCATTGGCAAGCTGTAGGCATCCTCCATAGAGAATGGTAATCTTTTTGCTTATAAAGATGAGAAACACCAGGAACATACATCATTCTCCAACAAATTAGCTTGTCCTGCGACTATTTTTCATGTAATTTAAGGGCAAATGCCAGAGAAGTGTTTCACTATATTGGAACTAAGGAGCTCAAATTCCAAGCGCTGATAAGAAATGCAGTTTGCAACTCCTGTGGGTACAAGGCCTTTGTCTGCACAGAATTCTCTTCCAGTCCCTGGGATTCAGTGGCCAGAGGAAGAATAGACACCTCTTGTGTAACCCTAGGGTGACAGGGTTTAGCATCTTCTATTGTTTTTTTCAATTTCTTTCTTCCCCCCAAGGACTCTGGATGTCTTACATTTAAAACCAACCCACGGCTTTTCTGACATATTTTGCCCAAGTTGGAGGAGTTATACACATGTGCCAATCACCAGTGAAAGGTGATAACTTATTCAGTGGAAAGGAGCTTTGAAGAACAGTGGGACATAGTTCCATATAAATGACACATTTTATCTGTTTTTCAAATAATTCATGGAAAATACTGACATAAAGTGCCAATTATTTTTTCCCCATGAATAGGGCTGGCAGTCTTATTGTATACTTTAAAAGTCACTTACAATTTGCTCACATTTCTTAACTCCCCAGGGAAAAGAATGTATTTCCTTTGCTCTAAAGATTAAAGTTCAATTTGACTTCATATTTTGTGGAAGGGACTCTTAAAGACATTGCATTCTCATATCCGCCTAGATATCATTACAAGCTGTAAATTTGATGATTGATGTCTACCAGGGTAGCCTCCAGAGGCTGCATGCTAGTTAAAATAATAAAGTGCCCCTTATCCTCTGGATGCATTGGAGAGAGAATAGCAGGTGGTCATTGTTTACTGGGCTAAAGTGAGCCACTCCATTCCAGACAGCTCATTTTGGACCCTAGCTGAATGCCAGGCCTAAGAGAGTTGACTTCTAACAAAGCCGCTCACAGACTCATTCTCATTGTTTAATTTGAATGAGAATTAGCTGCTGCTGCATGCAAGCCCAAGACCCTCTATAAGAAAATGGTTCTCTAGACATGATGATTGAAGTCCAGTGGCTGCAGAATTTGGAAGGGAGCGGAATGATCTCTCTCAGAAGCACACTTAGTTTTCAACCTCACCATTCCATGTAAGACTCAAGCAGACACAGCAGGGAGAAGAGGAGAGGCGGTAACATCTTTTGACTGGCATCAAGGCAGCTGTGTTGCTCAGACTCCCAGGAAAGGACACAGACTCAGGGAAAACAGTGGTCCATATATTTTCATTAAAGAAAGAGCATGTGACCACTGCACAAGCCGTCAGGTTAATTGACAGAGCCCTCTCAAAGAGCACTGCATCAGCATGAGCACAGGGCCTGGTTGCTGAGGTTTTAGTCGAGAGGGTCAAGAAAACACCAAATTCAAAGAAACTGAGTTTTGCAAGACACTCTTCCCAAAGGTAACCTCCTGTATACATTTGCACAAGACATTTTGGGAAGGGCAGTAACTGCATCTGGGACATTTGGCAAGTCCAGCCACAGGCAACACAACATTCTAGCCTTGCTCTTTAGAATGCCCGTTTTTATAATGTGATCTGGAGAATCTGAGTTCAGTACACAGAGTGTCTGAGCACTTAAAAAATGATCCATCACGGTCCTAGTGTAAGAATTAAGGCCAAAGGAGAACCAAACTTCCTGCTTCTAAAAACTTCTCTTCTTCGAAGGACCAGCTTGTTTCTAACATATTTACTTGTGATACTGCTCGAATCTGTATCTCCATTCAGGAAACATTCAATATCAATTTTTTTAAAAAAGAAGGCAGACCATTTGTCTTAAGAGCAGATGAGCATCAGGGAGGGCACAACACTTGTGACTGAAAAACAATCACGATATTAATGCAGTTGATACCGTTATGAAAAGAAAAAAAATAGATGCCATAACTCAGGGTCACAGCTGCAACCTTTATTTGCTTATTAATTTATTACCACTTCACAGTTTTCCTCTTGGCTCGTTCAGTACAGCCTGGCAAGCATCTATACTTTGCTTCTCATGGTGTTTATCTGCTCATTCCTTGATTTTTACCAGTAATGTTGGATGTTTTCAAGGTTCAGCCTAACAGTGTAACATGGACAGGCTTAGCCTCCCCTGGGATTTTCTGCCTGGAATGATGCAATTTCCAGGAGCTCATTACACCATCAATGAGAAGCACGCCCATTTTCTTAGGAAACAATCCTCTATCTGTTGGAGGTCTCTTGTTCTGCAGTTTAAATTGCCTTAACTATACTTTAAAACTGTTACTCAATCCTTATTTATTCTTATTAATCTCCTTGGAATTCCTACGCTAGGAATACGATCATCCTGTCAAGGACTCAAGAATTCTCCCAAATTGGTGGCAGTTCTGGGCAACGGATTGAAAACTCCATTGTGTTTTCTGGAAACACTGTATCTTATTTTATGATTGTCATTTTCTCAGAGTCTGGCTAATTTAGCAAGCGGGAAAAAGAAAACGTTAACTGAATCTCAGCTGAGAACAACACGAAGAGAGAGAGAAAGTACAAATTATACAAAAATAATACAACAGTTTTCTCTCCTTCAAAAAGAAAGTACCCATTTATGCTTTCCCAGTGAAGTCTCTGACTTCTGAACTCTCTGACTACTCCCAGGCAGTTTGATGTAGTTCTCTTTTCATTGTTGTTGATACAATTGTGAACCTTGGATAATGGTGTGCCTCACAGACCAGACAGGAAGTAAGAACGCGAAATCTGTAGAAGCAGGGCTTTTAGAAAGCTGTAGAATCTTAACATCAGGTAAGAAGTCAGGAGTCAGAATGCAAGGGTACCAGGGTGATATTAGCAACCAGGAAGGAACTCAGGAGTTCAGTGTCACAGAAATCAAGGTCAAAGAAAAACAGAGGGTCACAAAGCTGTTGGGCATCTAAAACTCCACTCATGAGGCACATGGGGAAAAGCTTGCAATTCTGCCTCTGTCAAAAAGCCCCTTACATAGTTTCTGCTGGGGAAGGAGTCACTCTCTTTGTATAACCTGCCCCAGGCTGAAAATAAGGGCTGATGATGATGGATGTAATGGAATGCTAAAATGGCTCTATTGAATAAGTATATGTCTCATGATCTCCATTACCTAATATAGACCCCCTTCCTGCTATTTGTTCATTTTTTAAAAATTCCCAGAATAGATTACTGCAGGGTTTCCAACTTTCAGAGATCTTTAAGGCCATCTGGAAGCTTGGCTATAAAACTTATCTAATCTTACAGCACATCATCCATATTAACATGTTATGTTCCGCTGGTGGATTTGCTCAGCTTCTTCTAAGCTTCAAGGAATAGGTTATTGTGAATATTTTTATCCCCCCAAAATGGTTCCTCCCTCTTGAGCTTTCCCTGGCAATGATCAAGATCACAATAGCCGCTCTGAGGAGGATAAGATGAACTCAGAACAAGTAGGTGGTGACAGAGAGTTAAAATTTTAGCAATATGAAAGCAGAGACAAATTAAAATAGACAGTAATACATGCATGTACCTATTCAAACATTTATAGTGTGTTTACACTACACCAGACACTGCATACTTAACCAGATACCAAAGGAATTCAATGAGAAAAATATGAGTGGCCTCTAACCATCTCTGCATTGAGCAAGAAAGTTTTGGGAGAAATCAAGAAATCTAGAGAAGGAGCCAGACAAATTTGGACAGTTAGTCCTTTTATACCATAGCACTTCAGGAAGTGCATGCTAAAATGCAAAAAAACTCTGGATTGAGGTCTGGATTTCAGTTTTAGTTTTATAATTTTGAGCAAGTCTCTAAATTTTGCTGGCTCTCAGTTTCCACCTCCATAGGATGAAATGCTTTATTAACACAGTTCAGTAGCAAGTATCATTGGTCCCTGGGCATTGTTACAGAGGTATGAATAAGCAGAGGACTGGCACAACTCTACCTGGGTGAGAGCTCAGAGCAGCTTCACAAACATTTGAGCTTACCTTTGAACAACAAGTGCAAATACTTCGGGCAAACCGGTATGGTAAGCAGGCTATTTCCAGCAAATGGCAGAGAAAATAGCATTAATCAAGGTCCTAAAGAACTTATGCTTCATTTATTCATGCAACAAATATTTGGTGAGAATTTACTATGAAGAATGAATTGTTAGTTGTGATTAGTTATATTAATTGTTAGTATTATTAACTAATAATGTACTAAACACAGGAATACAGCAAAAAACAATTTTCTACCCTGAAAATCTACAATCTAATGGCTGGGAAGAAGGGAAGCTGAGATCAACTTGTGCAAAATGGGCAGGAGACTGAACAGAAAAGGATGATGCTCCAGTGATGGCTGGAATGAGACACAGGTGAGGATCCGAAGTGGTGATTTAAGAGGTGCCTGATGTAGTCACTACACAGAAAGAGTAGTCGGGACTTTTGAGGTTTTCTGTTTATTCATTCAGGAATACTTATTGAGCACTTGACATTTCTGACACTGTTCTAAGATCTTTGCATATGTATTCCATGGCAATCTTGCAAGGTGAGGATGATTGTCATTTTACTTACTAGGAAACTGGTGCCGAAAGGGTTGAGTACCTTGCCTAAGGTTATAGGCTAGTAAGGAGCATATCTGGGGTTGGACTCCAGATATGTCTGAATCTAAGTCCCTCTCATTTCACTACATCTGCCTCATACCAGACTGATTGTACTGGGGAGGGACCTAAGTATCAGGATTAAAAAAAAAAATCCCTAGCTATTTCTAATGTACACCTAGGCTTGGGAAGAACTGCCCTATTTTAAAAACAAAACAAACCCCTCAGGATAATTATTCACTGATTTAAAATATAAGCTGGCATTCATCAGCACCTTGCTGATTTTACTATTGTGAAGATTTGCTTAGATGCCAAAGTTGATGGGAAAAGGGCTTCCATGTAGTGTGGAAACCTAAACGGTAGTCAATATGCAGGCAGAGGGCTCATTAACCCCCTAACATTCAACATCAGGTTGAGATCACATCATTACATTTGCTAGCCCTGCCTTTTGCTGTTCTTTTATTGCTATGTGATCTCCTGAACTGTGTTCCTCCAACTCAGAATAAAAAAGAAACATTTCTGGGTTCTCCCTGGTAAAACATAACTCTTAGAAAATCAAATCCCAACTAGAGAAATCTGGTTTGGATCAAAGTAACGAAATCATTAATCTGGATCTTTCTCCAAAACTGGAACCAATTCAAATTCAAGCCATGATATATATGTAAGAGGCCAGATATTTAGAGGGATATTAATTTTTCCTTATTGTGGATGTGTTTTTGCTGACAGAGGAGTCAGAGACCAATAGCAGAATACTGAAAGACTGTGTTTGAGTATTTTTAGCATGATTAAAATAAGGAATGATTTAAAACTATTTCAAACAGCTCTTTCCACAGAATTCTGCAAAACTTCCAGCCCAATTTCTGGATCAGAGAAGCTTGGTGAAAGGGTCTGGGCTTTGGGGAACCCCTCCCATTTGGCTTGAGCCTCTGGTGTTCAGAGGTTGCACCCCATCAGTCTAAACAACATTTTTGTGTGTGTGATAGAAACACAGACCACAGATGGGAATTGTCTCTTAGTGTCTTAGATGGGAAACCCTAGCAGTTCTCATGAACTGCTTGAAGACATTAAAAAATCAAAGCATCTGTTTACCTCCTGAAGAACATGCTCAGGTGACAGCAGTCACAGGTGAGTTCTGGATCACAGGTTGATGCCAACATGCACTAAGGTTGCACCCCCCAAATAGCCTATTTCCAGCCCTCTCAGTTTGCTTCATTACCCAAAACCCTGGCTTTCCTGGCTCCCATAGCCAGGGATGGAGAGGGAGGGAAGGTGGATTGGAAAGCTTGGTTAACTAGGAGTTCTAGGAATTCTTGTTGCTAATCTTGCGTTCTCCATTGGACTCAAAAGTGCTGAACTGATGAGCAATCTTGGTGCTGATAAGACAGAAACACAATCCCTTTCCTTGGCCCTTGTAACTTGAGTAACTTGGACAACACACCCCATTTTGGCACCTCTGATAGTCTGACTCAATTCCTCTACCCAGAGGAGAAACAGGGACTCCTTGGACAAAGCATGTATCTTTCATAGCCAAAGAATCAGGCAATTCTCCAGATTCTGGGAAACTTCTTTAGTGACAAACCCCAAAACCTGTTCTCAGATGGAATTCTTTCACCCCTAACTTTAAATACAGTCTGAGTTCCACTTCAGTGATTTGGTTAAGTCAATGTCTTGCATGTAAAAGAGCATCGAAATAACTGGAGCATAAAAACAAACAAACAAAAACAGTACTAGACCAAGGCCTCTCATTTCTTTCCCTGCTCCAGGGCTCTCCAGGCATTGTTCATAAATGAGTAGAAGTCCACAATATTGTATGACTCATCAGTGACAGTATATGTTCAAACCTAATGTGATTTAATATTTACTAACAGTCTTTGCTTGTTAGTATTTACACACTTGGCTTAGCAGATGGAAAGGCTGAGTAGAACTCTATGGAAAGAAACTAGACCCATTCAATCCTATACCTTAGCTTAGAAATACGCTGTCTCCAACCAAGTTACCCAGTTGTTGGAATAATTATCAGAAGGCCTCAGTAGTCAGTGCTGGCACGCATGGAGTCTTTAATTGGTAACACTTATTGGCTGTGAATTCCTTTAGTATTTGATTTAATGATGACACAAAGTTGATCCCAAGTGCCACATTCAATGAATTCTAATTTCTAAATGGACATTCCATCCTGAAAACTTGTATGCCAATTGCCCACATACAATATTCTCTCTTTAAGAATTGAAAATAAGTCATTTTCGTTTGAATCAGAGTGGACAAACTCCTTTGGGGACAGGAAAATCTGACAGAGATTGCAGCTGGGGCATCTGAAGTATCACTTGCTGGATACATTTGGAAGTTTCGGGTATTTTGTCTGCTACACTTAGGATAGAGGGATTAAGCCTGCAGATTCAGGAATGGGTTTCCAGCATTCAAATCCCAGTTTACAATTTTATGCATGTGGGCAAATTAGTTAACTTCTCAAAACCTTAGTAACTTCATTTAAGAAATAATAAACTATCCCCTGCTGTCAAGATTAGTGAGATCAACTCTGTCAAGTGGCTAGCATTCTATGATTGCACACATGGTAAATTTGGTTGAATAACTATTAGCTATTATTATCATTTTATTATTACTAAATGTGCTTAATCTTGAGAGGCTGCTGGAAACTCAGTGCATTTCCAGGATTAAATCAGATTTTAAAAGGAAACTTCTCAATTTTCATTATGACCTTTAAGGTTGTATCTCTGAGGCTTTGAGAATATCTCTCAGTTTTCTTAACACAAAGATCATTTTTATACGCCCTCTAACACCAAAGTGGTTAGGAGATAAAAACTGGTGTTCTTTATAATATCAGAATCTTCCCAGGTGATGTCAAGAATTCTGAGATAGGATAAGGGAAAAGATACAGACTCTCCATATTCTTCTACTTTATTTTGGGGTTCAGGGCTCTTGTGATCTGCTTAGGTTTCTTCTGGCTACAAATCAGTGCTGGATGATGACTTCAATGGCTATATTAACTGTGTCCAACCACTTCCATCTCAAGGTTGCCCATTGGGAATTGTGAATGCTGGGACTCTATGTTTCACAGCTAATGGATGCAGCTAAATAAATGGATTAAGTGAACTTAATTGATTTTGCCCAAGTTATGGGCGAGTAAAGGAGCAAGCATGGATTGGTAGACAAGAATAATCTTAAGGCTATCAAAATGAGATAAGAAATCTGAAAGATTTCCATTATTCACTAAGAATGACTTCAGCTAGGACCCCTGCTAAAAAATAAAAATAAAAAAAAAATAAAAAAAAATAAAAAAGAACATGATTAGAAGACAGCCACAAAATGGAGCTTACCAAAGATAAATGAGCTAAGACATGTTGTATTTGAAACATTTGGATCTTTCTTGGCATGAGAATTACTCCCCTCTTGCTGGCGTCTTTTTTCCCTTTTCAGCTTTTATTTATTATAAACAAAGATTATCCCCAGACCTGACTATGTTTTGTCAGAATATTCCCCTAAAATATTTTGTCCCTATCTATTTCTTTTGCTTTAATTTTTTAAACCATAGGTATGTAATAGAAATTTTCTTCCTTAAAGTAATTGATTTATTTGTGCTGATACATCAAAATGTCTCAACATGAATTTATTTCATGTCCAAGATGATTAAAAATACATATTTCTTACCCTGAAAAACAGAAAGTCATGTTTTTCTTCTAGTAAAGGAACTCACCCCTGAAAACTTGGGCTTTGTTCAAAATTCCCAACTTATGACTTTGAGGCTCATCGAAGAGTCTTTCCTTTTCTTTCACCATAATGTTCCCACGGTAAATGCACTGAAAGCAGAAATCCCCAATATATGGGACAAAACCCCTGCAAATTCGACTCATTGTATCCACAACCCATCTGGACCAAGGTGGGTTTTTTTTTTCTCATTTAAAAAAACTCCACTCATTCGTTTATGTCTTTACATCTTAAACAAAATGAATTAATGGCTTTAAAACCCTTTGCACTAAAAAAGGAAAGTGCTTTCAGTCTGACAACTTAAATGATAAGTTGCAGCCCAATGTGTTTTGAAATGGACCAAACATAAATCCATCTTCAATAGGGAGTTTTAATTGGAAGCCACACTGACCCTTAACTCCAGTGTTGCTGCCACACAGCTTGTGATAATGAAGACTGACAAATTGTCTTAGCTGGATGTAGACTTTCAATATACTCCCCTTGTGGCCTTGGCCACACCAGGCATTAGGAAGGAGACATGCATTTCCCAGGTGTAGGAAGACTAGGCTGCAAGGGCCCCCTACGTAGGGGAAGCAGGTGCTTCATGGAGGAAAGGGGACTGGAAGGGAGCCAAACATATCTGAACAGTGGGAAGCCCAGGGAAGTACCTTTGAAGTGAAAGGAAGGAGGAGGAGTAAGGGGGAAGAAAAGAAGCAGTCTTTTCTCATGGAGAATTCTGTCTGCTTGTGGCCTGTTTGGGAATTAAGTTATAAAATTTTCTGGGGCTTAAAGTTGGTGTGGGAGGGCTTACAGATTTCATGTAGAGTTCTGATGATTTTTTTTTCCTGCAGAAAAGCAAACCAGAAAACAACAGGAGTTTGTAGCTTAGAGTGTGCTGTTGAGCAGAGATTGCGATATTGAGACCATTCCAGGAGAGGAAGTTTTAAGGCCAAAATTAAAATAGCACATTTGTTCCTTGCAATTTGACTTCAGAATCCCCCAAGTCTCCTTCCTTGAGGAGCCTTATTTTTCATCTGAGAGATGTTGTGCACCATATGGAATTTTTTTTTTTTTGGTTTACGTACTGTATTTGCCAAGAATGTCTTATGAGACACAGCACCTCACTTTCCATGGGTGTCCCAAGAGATAACAGGTAGCTTCAAAGCTCTCTCTGTATTTCCTCTGGTAAATGTAAACATGCAGAATAAAACAACACTATTTAGCAAATAAAATGACACTCTCATAACTTTTAAGTTGTGCAAATCATAATTACTGCAATCTCAATAATTATTATCACTTAATGTTCAAAGAGCACCAACCTTCATTTAGAAGCAAACTAAAATTGGAACCTAGCCTTGACATTAGTCTATTAAGACTCAGAGCCTCAACAGAAGGCATATGCATGTCTGAACATTTTGACTTAATTTGCAGGTGAACTCAATCAATGTGTCAGTTTCCACTGTACCTCCAAGTTGACTGACTAAATTGATTGAACAAGTTGACCTAGAGCGCTGTTACCATGTAGACTTACCTACCACATCAGTGGGGCATTAACTATGGGACAGACATTAGGTGAAATGGAGAAATCCAGAGTAGTTGAGTGTCATGTTATTCTCTCTGCAATTTTCCACAGTTGTTGCTAGTGTGTTTTTGGATATTGGCAGTCCTCAAAGGAATGAGATCCACTAAGGTGGACTTAAAATGGAGTTGTAAAAGTGTTGAATTTAAGGGGAACACATTCAACCTTCCACTGACAAGCTCCTTTAGACTTCTCTGGCTCCACTTCCTTATTGCTGGCAGTCTTGGAATAACAGACTGTCTCATGATCTTTCAGCATCTTCTCTGTAGCTCTCAGGCTTACTGGATATTGTGATTTGAATCTGGAAGACTCTTAGTTGTCTGGATCGTGGTTAACTAAAACCTATCTTCACTTCCTAAACAATCTTATGGTTAAAAACAATTACTCTTGCTGTCTTTATCTGATTTTATCTGCTGAATCATGAAAATCTTATCCAGTGCTCAAAACACACTCATAATGACAGAAGAGAGAGAAGATACAGACCCCTGACTTTTTGAAGATCTTGCATTTTGTTCACATAGGGGTTTTGTTTGTTATCATAATTTGCAATTAGAGTACTCTGCAGTTCCTGAGGACTGTTCCAGGAAATATCAAATGTACCCCCCCAAAAGTCTTTTAACTATTACCTATATAAGTAAAAAGTGCAAATTGTCTTATAATACAACAATACAGTAAGTGGCTGAAGTACACAATAAACTATTGTATTTAGCACAATAACTCAAATAAGATTGGCCCTTGAACAATGCAAGGTTTGGGGTGCTCACTCCCTGCTCAGTTGAAAATTTGTATATAACTTTTGACTCCCCCAAAATGTAACTACTGATAGCAACTATTGACCAGAAGCCTTACTAATAACATAAACAGTTGATTGACACATTTTGTATGTGTATTATATATTATATTCCTACAAAAGTAGGCTAGAGGAAAGCTTATTTTTGAGAGATTTAAGTAATTTCCTATGTTAGTAAAAAAAAAAAAGAGAGAAAATATATTTACTGTTCATTAAGTGGGTCATCATAAAGTTCTTCATCCTTGTAGTCTTCACTTTGGGTAGGCTGAGGAGGAGTAGGAAGAACAGCGCTTGTTGGTCTTGCGGTCTCAGGGGTGGCAGAGGTGAAAGAAAAAGCCATGCATCAGTGGACTTGCACAGTTCAAACTCACATTGTCCAAAAATCACCTGTAAAAGAAACAGGAGAATACACCACCACTATCACCAATAATAATAACAGCTTAGCCAACTGAACATAGTGCCTTGACGAGTCTTGCCGCAACCTGTATCCCCAGTATCCTACAGCAACTATCTTTGGCCATTACATTCCTGTTTCTAATTTATTGGTTTTTGTAACTACTGGTTTCATTAAACTCAAAAAAGATGGCCAGGTGGAAAGACACCTAGCAAAAATAATGCTTCAAATTAAATAAGTAAATAACTGGTAGAGTTTTAAAGCACAATAATTATCCCTTATTGAACACTCACTGTGCACCGGACACTTAGCAAGTGCTTTGCATATTTTACCTCAATTAATCCTCACAACAGAACATGGTTGGGGGGGGGGGGGTCAGGCAGGGCTTGTATCCATATCTTAGCTTTGCCATGTAACTAGCTGTACGAGCTTTAAAAAAGTTACTCAGATCTCTCACATTTCTGTTTGTTCAACTGTCAACAGGTACTGAATATCACATGACAATTCCTGAAAGTAACTTTACAAAGGAGCAATTATGCATGTTGAATTTCTATAAATGACATTATGCTGTGTGTGAATGCTGTTTACTACTAGGACCTGCCTGAGTCTTCGTGATCATCCGTCTGCTACCCAAATACACTCAGTTTCTTTAGTCTTTTCTCATGGATCTTATTTCCAAGGCATTGAATCATCTTCACTGTTCTTTCTGAATCATGTGCAAGCTCTCCATAATTCATTTTTGCTAAGCTCCAAGCAAAACACAGCTCCCTAATGAGGGCCTGTCTGAAGTTGAGTTGAAGAGAGAGAATAGCGTGTGCCACTTGCGTGCCATATACCTGTACTCTAATCCTGAATATATCCTTGTAAAATAGCTGGCCCTCAATTTCCAATGGAGGAGCTGAGGCATGGAGAAGATAAATGCCTTGCACTGACATCATACAACCCCGGCAGCAATTTAGTTTTCTCTTCTCCAATTCAATTTTCATTAAACACCAATACTCTGTCTCTACTTGTTTTCTTGAAGAAACAACAGCAACATGCTCCTTGGAAGGTTAGAATGAGTAAGATGTTGGCTTTTTGTTTTATAAGCACATAAATGGTGTTTGAATTTTTTATATAGCCAAGGCTAGATCAGTCTTGAGCACGGTGCTGTAAGTGTAATGATTAGAACCACATTGAAGCAAAAATAAAGTACAAATGGTATTGTATTTTGTAAGTAAAACAACTCAGTTCAAGTTTTTGGTGAGGACTGTTTTCTGGTTCATTTGAGACTTTTAAACCAGTATTATCAAAAAACTTAAAACAGAATAAAAGGAAATTGATTCCTTATCCATGTTATATTGAGGACCATTTAGGTTGAGTATACAAGGACAAGTAAGTAGGGTAAAGGATTCTGGAAGAATCTCTGCATGCAATTCCTTAATGACATATTATGTCTATCTTCTGCCTTCCAGTATTATCTATGTTGGTACATAATAACTACTTATGTGGCAATTAACCTAGTAAAATCCTATGTATATATTAGAGTTTATTTTTGTTTTTTGTTTTAAAGACAGCACCTTACTCTGTCACCTGGGCTGGAGTGCACTGGTGTGATTCCACCTCACTGCAGCCTCGACCTCCCAGCTTCAAGTGATTCCCCCATTTCAGTCTCCCAAGTAGCTGGGACTACAAGAAAGCATCATCATGCATGGCTAATTTTTTGATTTTTTTTTTTTTTTTTTTTTTTAGAAATAAGGTCTTGCTATGTTGCCCAGGCTATCTTGAGCTCTTGGACTCAAGCAATCCTCTAGCCTTGGCCTCCCAAAGTGTTGGGATTATGGGTATGAGTCACTGTGCCTGACCTAGAGCTTATTTTTGAATGAGGAAGATGAAAATAAAATGTACTCCATTTCATCAACAACTAAGATATTGGCAGAGGCCTTGACCTTTTCCTAGTCTTATAAACATTTTAAGTATGAAGAAGTTACCCCCAAAGGTGGTGATTTCATTGAGACTTCAAAGTAAAGCTCTACACTTTGACAAGCTTTCTTCCGTGTCTCTGGCAGTGAGTCTTATTAATATTGTTCACCATCACTCGGGTTGTTGTCTCAGTTACAAACTTGGCCTTTGCCTTTGGAAATCTGGCTTCTTGTCTATTTTGATGGCATTATTCCCTGGAAGGCTGAGTTCTGATGGTGCTTTCTCTGTGTGAGTGAAAGCAGCAGTTTCTTATTTTAGAAGAAGCATTTTTAGGGTTTTATCAAATCTGTCAAAGACAAAGCCCTAGAGGTGAAATCCTTCCTCCACAAGCAAGCTAATATCTCCCCATCTCTGGTATCTCAAACTTCCCTTGGAAGATAATAGAATGCAGCTCCTTGAGAAAAAAAGGCTTGCCCTCAGAGAAGCCCAGAGTGCTGTGGGGGTCAGTGGAAAGGCTGAAAGTTCAGCATCCAACTCCTCTGAGCGCTTTGCCCTTGTGTTGGGCCTCTCAACCATGGTGACAGTTAACAGCCGGATTCTTGGTGACGTGGAAACTTGATCACCACATCAGTGCATGGGCCATCAACTATGTGACCCTGGGGTGAAGTCTTCATGTTGTGTTACCTCTCCCCTCAGCCAGGCCATCCCCCCAAAGCACTGCTTTTCAATTTATATTTATATTCTCCTTCCCTCCTTCCTGTTCTTTCACACGAGGCAGCTGACAATGGTAATAAATGTGGTCATACTCAAGGATGGGGCTGTGACAGGCTCAATAAGGAGTGGACTGATTTGTTGCTTTGGGGTTGAAAGCTCAGACTTTCATGAAACAAAAATATTATATTCAGGGTAATGATTTATGGCCTTGACTCCTGTTTGATTGCAGACCATAAATACTAGCAAACGGTACTTACAGCATCTCTAGAGGACATTAGGAACATACTCAAGTTTATTTTATACAGCAATTACTGATTGACTATAAGCATGGACATTATTTGAAAGACATACTTTTCCCCAAATAAGTCTTTGTAGATGATAATGTTCAACAATGATTTTTGTACACTCCAACCCTATCCATGTGACTCCAAAGTGCTCAAAGAAATCCAATGACAGATCAACTAGAGAGGCAAAAACTGATGCCAATCAATACTCTGACAAGGATGTCATCTTTTTTTTTTCTATCCTGTAATAAGTTTCTCAGCCCGAAATGCATGGCCTATGACTAGTATTATCCCTTCAAAATTTAGAAGCCAGTAAATCATCTCATTGCAATCTTGCTGACTAGGATCATGATGAGAATCTTGCTCAAATCTCTTTAATTTCCTTGTGCTTAATTTCTTTAGCTGCAAGCAGGGATACCTTCTCCAAGGAGTAGTGTGGGCCTTAATCACATCGATTCTATCTTTCTGTCTTTTCCGGTGTAGTATTTTCACTATTCTCACCCTAGAGTAGATTCTGATTTCTCTTGCCTATCTGACCACCCCAAAGTCTTGAAGCCATGTGAACAAGACACTGTTATCCCTTTATAACTGAAACCTTTTATCAGCCAGAATGGAGAGGAGTGCCTTGTGAATAGAATGCTTCATTTATATTACAAAAACATTTCAATCCCAGGAGGAATTTATTTATACTCTCTATACGTAGTGCTCAGTTAATTAATTTATTTAAAGCAGTGAATTATATATATATATTAGGAGACAGATTTGATCCCTACTTGGAAAAGAAAAAGACCTCTCTAAAAGCTTCTATTGGATTGTAGGAGTTTGATGCAAAAGAAGCTATTTGAAATGCTCTGGAAGGGAAGTCTCAGGGTGTGGCCTAGAAGAAGCTACTTTACATTCATTACTACAGTAGGTAGCCACTTTCCCTCCCTATCTTATTTGAGAGACTTCCCAGAAGATAGAAACCAATTAACTCTTTATTTTGGCAGCGATCATCCTAGGTGTTCTTTTAATGGGTATTATTCTTGCTAAATTATAGATGAGCTTGATAGTAAGACAAATGCCATTATCTGAGTTATTTATTCATGGGATGTCGCCTGTAACATACCCACACTAGTTGTTCTCGAAGTTTGGTATTGATCAATTGCTTTAATCAGTTGTACCAAGGGATGCTAAAAGACTCCGCAATCACAGCTTGGAGTATCAGCATCTCTCTCTGGGTCTCTGCCAGGCTGGGAGTGAAAACTGCAGCTATTTTCAAACTCTTAGTAACATGAACACTAAGTAGAAGTGGATGGATGGCTCCTTCTATTTAGATGGGAGGATGTACATCATTCCTTCGACTTCATACACATTAACTCATCACTTAGACAACAGCGTCATATTTTTGTTCACACATTTTGTTCCATTGCTATTTAGCTGGGAGGCCTGCAGACATCCAGCTTCCTGCCCTCTGTTAATGATACCCACATATCTTTTTAGACTTTGCTTTCAAAGCAGGGAACAAACTCTGCTGGCTCCCCAGAAACACATGGCCAAGACCTGGGTAGATAATCAACATTCTGTCTGGAGGCAATTAAAGATGATATAGTTGGGGTTCTATTTTTATTTATACTGTGTAATGAGGCTCCAAATTAAAAAAGTTATATCGTAATCTCCATTAATGTAAGGAGTTGCAGTCTTGTGAGTGCAGTGGTCCATATTAGATGACAAATTTATCATTTTTACACTTCTTTTCAGTGTCAAGATTCAGCATTTCCCGAGGACAAGTGCTGATGCAAATAGCAGGAGATCTACCCCCCTCGCTTCTCGTCCTACTGTGGAAGTGGGTTTCATTTGAGCAATAAGACATGACAGACTGTGCATTTGTGGGCAATTATGTCACACCTTAGGTGGTATTAGAAAACATAAGGTCAAAGGATGGCGGCTTTAACTTTCTAAGAAATGCAATAATGACCCTAAAATGCACAGCTTGGGCACCTTATTACAATTGTAAGATGGAATATATTGAAATAAAGAAAACAAGGAACAAAGACATAAGTGGAAGTTGGAAGATGGCATGAAATCAATGTCAGACAATCATAAGACTTTGTGTTTGGATTTCTAAAGTCATTTCCAAATGACTGTCCCCTCACAGAACTTGACTGCTTTCCTATGCACAGTCAGAGACTGATTGTCTACAAAGAGCTCCTGATCCGTTTCTCTACATTTATTAATGAAGTTGGTAAGAATTGGAAGAAGAACTATTTATTTTTGTTTGAAAAGAGAACCTTGCCAAGGCTGATGACCAGCAGGGTCTGTGCTGGTCTTAGACTTCGGTCAGAGGTCTGAATAGGCCAGAACCACTGGGGGAGGGACAGAACCCCATTGGATAAGTAAAGCAATATTGGGTAACTGCTGAGAAATTCAAAGGCATCTATAAAGACAAATCTTGAGGTAGACTGAGAAACTCACCCCCACCAAAAGATATCCACATCCTAATCCTTGGGACCTATGAATGTTACCTTATATGACAATAAAATGTTTCTATGGGGATTTTTGCAGATATGATTCAGTTAATGATCTTGACATTATCCTGAACTGTCTGTAGGGGCCTTAGATGCAACCACATGTTTCCTTATAACAGGAAGGTAGAAGGAACATCTACACGCAGACACACACAGAGAAGGTGACTTACCATAGGGCAGAGATTAGAATGATGGAACCTCAAGCCAAAGAATGTGGGCAGCCTCTAGAAGCTGGAAGAGGCCAGGGACAGATTCTTCCTGAGAGCCTCAGAAGGGTGGATGGCCCTGCTGACACCTTAATTTTGACCCAGTGATACTGATTTCAGACTTCTGGCCTCCAGAACTGTGCAATAATAGATTTTATGCTGTTTCTTTTTGTGGGGGTGGGTCGGGGGGGTTGGGTCTCACTCTGTTGCCCAGGCTGGAGTATAGTGGCATAGTCATGGTCACCCCGGCATTGACCTGCTGGGCTCTGGCGATCCTTCCACCTCAGCCTTCCAAGTAGCTGAAATTATAGGTGCACGCTACCACACCTGGCTAATTTTTTGATTCATTGTACAAAGTCTCTGCCCAGGCTGGTCTCAAACCTGCGGGCTCAGGCAATCCTCTTGCCTTGGCCTCCTAAAGTGCTGGGATTATAAGCTTGAGCTACTATGCCTAGTCGATTTATGCTGTTTTAAGCCACCCAGTTTGTGGTCACTTATTACAGTGGTCACAGGAAACGAATTGAAGTCCCAATAGGCTTGGGGCTGCCTGAGTTTCAGGCTGCATCCCTCCCAGGACTGTTTTTCAAGGTTATATTATGAATTTATTTCTACATAATACACCATTTTCAAAGAGTCCAAAAGTATAAAATGTCTTGACTACCACTCAGTTGCATTCTCCCCTGCTATAGCTTTCTGAGGGAGTTAAGACACAGGTTCAAAACCTCATAACTATTCATTTTATAATTTCACATCTTTCCTCATCTTGTAATACCCTAGCTGACAAAGTGCCAACATTCTCTTTCTCTTTCCAGTCTACTTCTCTGAGAGAATTCTTTGGGGCTCTTAACTGGGAGTTACATCCCATCTCAGACAACGTATAACTGTCCATTTTAACCCTTCTGTGCCATTTCCCACAGAGACACTTTATATCATAGTCATCTCTCTGGTTAGGACATAACCCCTACAGAGGACAGAACTCTATTGCTTTTGAATCCTCCAAGGTGCCAGGACCATGCTTTGTACCCTGAAGTGTAATAGTTCTTTGAACAGGTTTCCCCTGGCTGAAGAATACAAAGCTTCCCAAGGCAGGTCATCTGGTCCTGAGCTCCTGCCTAGACCTGGAGTATCCTATATGACAAAGTAAGCACTTAGAAAACTCTATAGACCAAAACTGTGTATCTGCCATTGGAAGCGTTAGTGAATTTTTATTTATTGTTGAGGAGACCACCATTTTCTTTGATTGGACATAAACCACTCTGATACCTCCAACTCCTATAAAGCATCACTTCTTTATCACCCCAAGAAATCAAGCCCCAGTCTTTCTAACAGATCCCAAGTAGGAGAAGTTGAGGGTTAAGACAGAGGCAGAAGCTGAAGGAATGGAGCAAGGCGGAGCACATTAACGAGGGTCCTGGCTGTCACAAGCAGAGTTGGGCAACCCATAGTTTGTGTGACTGGAATAGGTCATTTACAGAAATGAGATAAAAAAGGCCATAAATAAATATCCAAGCACACCTTGGAGATGTGATGTGTTTGGTTGTAACGCATCACAATAAAGTGAGTTATGTGATTTTTTTTGTTTGTTTCCAATATAAAAATTATGTTTACACTATAATATGGTCTATTAATTGTATAATAGCATTACATCTAAAAAACAATGTATATACCTTAATTAAAAAATACCTTAGTGCTAAAAAATGCAAATGAACATCTGAGTCTTTAATGAGTCAGTCTTTTTGCTGATAGAGAGTCTGGCCTTGATGTCAATGGCTGCTGACTGATCAGGCTGGTGGTTGCTGAAGGTTGGTGAAAATTTCTTAAAATAAGACAGAAACAAAGTTCACCACATCAATTGACTCTTTCTTTCAAGAAAGATTTCTCAGTAGCATCAATGCTATTGAATAGCATTTTCCCCACAATAGAAATTCTTTCAAAATTGGAGTCAATCCTTTCACACTTTGCTGCTGCTTTATCAGCTCTGCTTATGGAATATTCTAAAGTCTTCACTGTCATTTTAACAATGCTCACAGCGTCTTCAGCAGGAGTAGATTCCAGCTCAAGAAAGCACTTTCTTTGCTTAGCCATAAGAAGCAACTTTTTATTCATCAAAATTTTATTATGAGATCACAACAATTCAATGACATCCTCAGGTTCCACTTCTAATTCTAGTTCTCTTGCTATTTCCACCACATCTGTAGTTCCTTCCTTCACAGAAGTCTTGAAGCCCTCTAAGTCATTCATAAGTATTGGAATCAACTTTTTCCAAACTCCTGTTAATGTTAATATTTTGATCTCTTCCCATAAGTAATGGATACTCTTAATGGCATCTAAAATGGCAAATCCTCTTCAGAAAATTTTCAATTTCTTTTGTCCAACTCCATTAGAGGAATCACTATCTATGGCAGCTATACCCTTACAAAATGTATTTTTTAAATAACAAGACTTAAAATTCAAAATTACTCCTTGATCCATGGACTGCAGAATGGATGTTGTGTTAGCAGTCATGAACATAACATCAATCTCCTTGTACATCTCCATCAGAGCTCTTGGGTGATCAAGTGCATTGTCAGTGAGCAGTAATATTTTGAAAATAATCTTTTTTTCTAAGCAGTAGGTCTCAACAGTGGACTCAAAAGATTCAGTAAAACATGCTGTAAATTGAAGTGCTGTCATAGAGCCTTTGTTATTCTATTTCTAGAACACAGGCAAGTTGATTTAGCATAATTCATAAGGGCTCTAGAATTTTCAGAATGGTAAATGAGCACTGGCTTCAACTTAAAGTCATCAACTGCATTAACCCCTAACAAGGGAGTCAGCCTGTCCTTTGAAGCTTTGAAACCAGGCATTGACTTCTCCTCTCCAGCTATGAAAGTTCTAAATGATATCGCCTTCTAATAGAAGGCTATTTCACCTACACTGAAATTTGTTGTGTAGCTACCTTCATCAATGATCTTAGCTACATCTTCTGGATAACTTGCTTCAACTTCTCCATCAGCTACTTTACCCTGCACACCTTTGTTTACACCTTTTATGTTATGAAGATGGCTTATTTCCTTCAGCCTCAGGAACCAACCTCTGCCAGCTTTCAACTTTCTTTCTGCAGCTTCCTTGCCTCTCTAAGTCTTTACAGAACTGAATAGAGTTAGGACCTTCCTCTTGTTTAGGCTTTGGTTTAAGGTAATGTTATGGCCGTCTTTATCTTCTATCCAGACTACTCAAACTTTCTCTCTTTCAGTAATAAGGCTGTTTGCTTTCTTATCATTGTGTAACTGGTGTAGCACTTTTAATTTCCTTTAAGACCGTTTCCTTTGCATTCACAACTTGGCTAACTGTTTGGCACAAGAAGATTCACTTTCAGCCTGTCTTGGCTTTCAGCATGCCTTCCTTACTAAGCTTAATAATTTCTAGGTTTTCATTTCAAGTGAGAGACATGCAGCTCTTCCTTTCACTTAAACACTGAGAGGTCATTCTAGGGTTATTAATTGACCCAGTTTCAATATTATTACATCTCAGAGAATGAGGGGACAGAGGAGAGGTGCCAGAACACACACAACATATAATGATTAAGCTCACCATCTTATATAGGTTCAATTTGTGCTGCCCTAAAACAATTACAGTAGTAATATCAAAAAACACTGATCACAAATCACCATAACAGATATATTAATACACATGTTTGAAATAATCTGAGAATTACCAAAACATGACAGAAAATGAGCACATGCTATTGGAAAAATGACCCTGACAGACTTTCTTGATGCAGAGTCACCACAAATCTTCAATTTGTTAACAACAACAACAACAACAAAATGCAATATCTGCAGATTGCTATTAAGCAAAGCACAATAAAACAAGATGTGCCTGCATGTCAATAAGCACTCAGTGTGCTATGTGGTATACATGGGTGGCCATGCTCCCTGCCTCATTCCACGTTCACCACACTTACCCAGGAAAGTCATGGTCAGCAGGTACAGAGTCCATGAGGTACAGCACTTACTTAGGGGTCAAATCTGGACTCTGTGCTGATGCTGTCCACAGTCCTCTCAGTCCAGCTCAGGCAATTTATCAGACAAATCACTTGATTTTTTCACTCACAACAGAAAGAGGCAATAACAAACTTTTTCTCCTCTACTCTCACATTCCACCCAGAAGACCTCTGTGACAAGATGTGTGACGGATTTTCCCACACACTAAGCAGTTCTACAAAGGACAACAACTGGGTGTCCTATAATTTACCTAGAAATAGTGTCAGGTCCTGCAGCTTAAAGGCTCAGTCTCACCAGGCTGCCCAAACTTCAAACTTTAATTGCAAGTAGTAGGCTGTCACCTGAACTTCTGATGTCTATAAATCAGGGCTCCCACCACCCTTTTCCTGGGCTCAATTAACTTGTTAGGATGGCTTACAGAACTCAGGGAAACATATTTACTTGTGTATACTAGCTTATGATAATGGATTTCATGAAGGACACAGATGAAGATATCGATAGGGCAAGGTATGGGGATGCGTAACTTACATGTCCTCTCTGGGCATGCCACCCACCCAGCACCTCCACATAGTCAGCCACCTGGAAGCTCATCAAATCTTGTTCGAGTTTTTATAGAACTTGATCTCTATCTCCTCCACACCTCAGAGGTCAGTAGGTGGGGTTCAAAGTTCTAACCCTCTAATCACTGGGTCTTTCTGATGACTCCAGCCAGAGACTGTCTAGGAGCATCATCCTCAATAACCTCATAAGTATCAACTCAGGAGTCTTCAAGGAGGTTCATTATAAATAGCAAAAGATGTTCCTATCACTCAGGAAATTCCAGGGGTTTTAGGAACTCTATGACAGGACCTGGGGGGCAAAGACCAAATGTATTTCATAGTATACCCCAATGACTGATGCCGATTGTCAAAGTCATTCAAGGATACAGGTGTATTTCATAATCTTCCCCATGGAGCTTAGGGATAAAAGTTTGCAGACTCCTGCTCCAAACTTTTGAACACCGGATTTCCATAGAACTCAGATTGGCTAACCTCAGGCATTCCAGTATGTTATTTATCAGAAAAATTCCCCATCTTCTTTCCCTTTATCTGTCACATAAAGAGACCATTAAATCCTCTGAGACCAGAAAACCAACTAATTCCCATCCAATGGGCGCATATAGAGCTGCCTGGACTTCTTACCCACATCATTGGCATTCCTACTGGGCAGGGGGGATGACACTGCCCCTATTTAGAATTCAACAAATTAGCTATTTAAGTTCTAGGAAAAATCCCTTTCTCCCAGGAACACTTCCCCTGAAGGTGTTTTGTTGCACATGTAATTTAGTAGTCACCTAGGGACCAAAGGAAGAGAGAGGTTTTTGTTGATTTGTTTATTTTTTAAGGCTACGGCGAAAGAAAATCCATGAATAACTAGAGCTATCAATGGAAACATTTTTAAAGAAATGGATCTCTCTTTCACATTTAGGTAATGACTGAGATATTTTAAGAAGAAAAATAAATAATAATAATGATTATAATAACTTATAATTATTGAGCCTTTGCTCTGTGCCAAAGATACAGATTTGCTCATCTTATCCTTGCAACAAACATGTGAAATTGGCACTATTATTAATCTCAGTTTTGCAGAAACTATGGTCAGTGAGGTTAAGAAACTTGCAAAGGTTACACAGAACTAGTTAGTGATGGAAAGTCTGAACCCAAGCCATGTGTCTCAGGAGCATGTGCTCTCCAGTGTATACATACATAAGATAAATGGATTTATGCTTTTGTTGCAGGTATAAATCGTAGCCTATAAACTTAGTTGGCTTATTTTCTATAAATCAACTTAATATCTTCTCTAAGCCCTTTTCCTTCTGGGTAAAAGGAAATAAAAGCTCAACCATTCTTGAGGCTTCTTCTTACCACCTTAAGCAGGCTTGAACATGGTTTGGGGATTGGACTCACATGTCAAGGTGTTGGGTCTGTCTGTCTGGTGGCTGCTGAGAGATACATTGTCCCTGCCCACATGATGATCTCTGCTCTGTGACTTCTGTACCCAGCATGGGGCCAAGAGTCTTGGGGCACTTCCCCAAGTATGTCACACGCCCACCTCCCCTGAGGTCCTGCTGCAGCATCGGGGTGTTTCTAGGGAGCAGAGAGCAACTCCTCATGTTCTTGGACTAAGGAAACCTTAGTGGCTGTGAGAAAGAGCAACCTCCCTCCACCCCTCTCTCCCTCTTTCCCTCCCTCCTTCCTTCTGTTGTTTTCTCTCTTCCCAACAGATATGCACTATGTACTCTTTCTTGAGCCACCAATCTTCTCAATGGACTTAGAATTTTGAAAACTGCTACAGGGGAGAGCCCTTCCACAAATTCCCAGCAGCATGGATCTTGATATCTTCTTGAACAGGCAAAGGTCAAGGGAGAATACAGAGTAAAAGTTTCAACAAATATTGTTGGGCAGTCCCTTTGGGTACCCTCCCACTGTGGGAGCTTTTCTGTCCTCTTTTTTTTTGAGTTGGAGTCTCACTCCGTTGCCCAGACTGGAGTGCAGCGGCACGCTCCCTGCCACCGCAGCCTCCAGCGACTGGGCTCCGGCGATCCTTCTGCCTCAGCCTTCCAAGTAACCAGAACTAAAGGTGCGCGCGGCTCAGCCTGTAATCCTGCGCTTTGGGAGACTGAAGTGAGTGGATTGCCTGAGCGCGCGGGTTCGAGACCCGCCTGGGCAACTTGGCGAGACCTCATCTCTACAATAAATAAAAAAATCAGCCGGACGTGGTAGTGCGTGCCTGTAATTCCGGCTACTCAGAAGGCTCAGGCGGAAGGATCGCCGGAGCCCGGCGGGTCGAGGCTGCAGTGGCTGGGAGGGGCCACTGCACTCCAGTCTGGGCGACAGAGTGAGACTCCAACTCAAAAAATAAAAATAAAAAATATAAATAAATAAATAAATAAATAAGTAAATAAAATAAAGGTGCGCGCTACCACGCCTGGCTAGTTTTTTGATTTATTGTAGAGACGAGGTCTCGCTAAGTTGCCCAGGTGGGTCTTGAACCCGCGGGCTCAGGCAATACACTCGCCTCAGTCTCCCAAAGTGCTGGGATTACAGGCTGAGCCACGGAGCCCAGCCTTTGCTGTCCTCTTAATAAATCCTGCTTTTTAAAAACCCAAGTATTGCAAATTATGCTCTTGCCACGCCATCCTTCACCTATAGTCACATAGGTGGCAGATGCTCCACGGTCACTCACTCTCACACATGTAAATATAACTGCACAAACATAACTTCCCATGCTTTTGCTAATTAATATTTTTCCTCTATTGGTTAAACTTTATATTACCTAGGTTCTGTCTCTGACAACACTGATGTTGTTATGGCAATACACCAAAACATTCCTTTATTAAAATTTCTAAACTGTACATTACAGTGGATGTCCATGTGGCTGGGAGGAATGTACAGACAATTTGATGAATTTTTTTGTATGTCAGTTCAACCCACAGTACTTTTTAATGGCTCTTATAAGTCATATTTTAATTTAGGAATTATCTCAGAAGAACTGATTATTTAGAATCCACTCTGCTCTATTTCAGTTATTTGAACCTTTAGAAAGATTATTAAAGGGATATTTAAGTGTTTCATTTCATGGAAATTAGGAATACTGGGTTATAATATAAATATGTTCATTCAGAAACCAAAAAAGGTAAGATTTCTTCCAGGGAAGATACAGTATTCGCTATATACATTGGTTTTAATATTACCCTATGTGTATATATGTATAGTTTATATTTATATATATACAATATATTTATATAGTTTATGTCTTATCTTGTATATGTCTTTCTACTACTAGTAAATCCCTGGATTATTAGTATATACAGGACACATACAGGAATGCTTTTTCAGTAGACCTCATCTTCAAGGATCATTTTATTTCCACAGTTTAGTGCCTTCTTACCAGAATAGAGCACTCCATAATTTTTTCTAAAGATTCTATCAGTCTTGATCCAATGTGCTAGGTGATAAATGACTGAAAGTTGGCCTCAGAGGGGAAGTCAGCAATGAGTCATGCTGTCTCCTAGTAACCAGTCAGTAAATAGCTTCGAGCAAGTATTTTAAACCTCAAAGCACACTTACCTTTGGTATTATCCTTAGACAGAATAGCCTAATTGATATCTGTGCTCTCATCCTTCTTTCAGAGCTTCTAAGAAGAGAGAAAAAAATGAGCTCAAGTTTGCATACTCCCGTTACTTCTCTCAAAACCCAAATGAAAACATTCTTATATGAGGGCATCTTTCCCAACAAACCTATGCCTTGATTTTTTTTTTTTAAATTTTGCTTGCCTCAAATGTTATGAAGCAAACTTTCAGAACAGAATGCTATATTCAAATATCTTTCTCATAATCCTCCCAACTAAAGATTATTTCAGATTAATTAACTTAAATTTATAAAGTTTATTTAAACATAAATTCTTCATAAATGAGAGCTGGGAAAGGGGAGAATTAAGCCTATTAACCTTATCCACATCTATTCCTTGATTCTCCTAAATATTAAGAGTCAGACCCTATATAATGGGAACCATTAGTAGGAATATGAAAAGAAAAAAATACTAGAGTTAGTTTTGGAGCATGGAACATCAAGAAGGCGAGCTTTATATAAATTAATGCAAAAGGCTACTTTAGCGGGACAAAGAGCAGCAAGAGAGCTCTAGACACTAACAAAGAAGGGAGACAGAAATAAGTAGGCAGGAAAGATGAGTAGCTGGAACAATCAGAGCATTGCAATACCTCTTAGAAGAACTCTAAGGTGCTGTTGCAAGTCTCAAGATATGATTTATTCCGTTTCCTTTTTTTCTTCTAAAACTCCATACAGAGTAAGTGTGCAGGAGATATTTGCAGGACAAATATACTTTTACTTTAGGTAAAAAGAATGAATGATTCCCATACAGAAAAAAATACTAATGAGACCATTTGGCAGGGTTATAAGAGGTCATTTTGAGATTTGCGAAGGAAGTTTTGGCTTTTGGGAAACTGCTCCAAAAGTTAGTGCCTGTCTTGGATAAACTGAAACCTAAACCTTCTTTTTTTTTTTTTTGAGTTGGAATTTCACTCTGTCGCCCAGACTGGAGTGCAGTGGCCGCTCCCGGCCGCCGCAGCCTCGACCTGCTGGTCTCTGGCGATCCTTCCGCCTCAGCCTTCCAAGTAGCCGGAATTATAGGCATGCGCTACCACGCCCAGCTGATTTTTTGATTTATTGTAGAGATGAGGTCTTGCTGCCCAGGTGGGTCTCGAACCTGCAGGCTCAGGCAATCCACTCACCTCAGCCTCCCAAAGGTGTGGGATTACAGGCTGAGCCACCAAGCCCGGCAATCTAAAGCTTCCTAAGGGCACCTTTTACATTACGGTTTCCCTTTCTTTCCCTCCCTCCTTCCTTCCCCCCTTCCCTCCCTCCCTCCTTCTTTCCCTCCCTCCCTCCCTCCTTCCCTCTCTCCCTCCCTTCATTTCTTTCTGGAAATCAGTGGCATTATCATGGCTTACCTCAGCCTCCACCTCCTGAGCTCAGATGATCCTTCCACCTCAACCTTCCAAGTAGCTGGGACTACAGGCATGTGCTACTACAACTGGCTAATTCTTGGATTGTTTGTAGAGACAAGATCTCACTATGTTGCCCAAGCTGGTCTCCAACTCCTGGGCTGAAACAATTCTCCTATCTTGGACTCCCAAAGTGCTAGGATTACAGTTGTGAGTCACCATGCTCAGGCCTAGTTTCACTTTATAAATGAGAAAGAATCCTCAAGTGGTCAAGGACTTTGTTTAGGGCCACAAAGAAGGGACAATGGGAATTGAGATTAATGTCATCAGATTTTCTTCGTTAGATTGATTTATATTATTCCAAGTTTTGGAAGTTAACTATATGATTTTTGACTACCAGTAATAAGACATTGTCACTGTGTATGAGAACGATGTTGTTCTGTTTCATTTGGCCTTTTAATTAATAAAATAGCCACCTTGTTTTGTTGAGTAATAATTTCACATTTCAAACATGATGATCATTTTCATCCTCCCCCAGATTCCGTAAAGCAGAGGTATGTTCTTCATATCTACAACCCGAGGCTTAGAAAAACTAAGCAAATTGTCCTGGGCCACAAAACTAATAAAATATAGAGTTAAGATTTAAACCCAAGTTTTTCTGGTTCTGAAGGAAGTTCATAATCTTAACCACAATGCTACCTAGTTTTTTTCCTGTAAACCTCAAGCCGGAAACAGGTTGAAAACATTTGTTCAGTGTTGATTAATTTGGCTAAAAAGTAGTTGTTAGAATTATATGACGACCATAAAAGTGTATATCCGGTAGGAATATTATAAAGCATTTAACCTTGTGGTTTTCAGACTGTAATTCTCAGATTCCACAGAGGTCCTCAGAGGCTGCCCAAGAGGAAGAAGAGGTAAAGTGGTAGTCCTGAGGCCAAGGGGAGAGAGCTCAGGACTTTCAATTCCCTTTTCCAGAGATGGAAGCTTCCCTCGACTCTTTTAATGCTGGAATTCTTTTGTCCTTAGAGAATATCTCCTTATAATAAACTAAAATCTATTATTCTATATTCCTGGGAGCCAAGTAAAATAATTAAAGTCATTCTTCCACAGACAATGCTTCAGATATTTGAAGACACCTAACATATCCCTACTGAGTATCTCATATCAAGGCTTAACATCTATTTCCTTTCATATTCCTCAGACAACATGGCTCTTTATGTCTGGTTGTCCCACTCTGAAAAATCTTCAGCTTGTTTTTATCTCCTTTAAAGATTCAGGTGCAGAATTAAATATAATACTGCAACGATATTTTAATTTAAGCCATTTAAACTTCCATTTTTTGAGGTTTCGGAGACATAGCTGGTGGGAATGTAAGCTAGTTCAACCACCGTGGAAAACAGTTTGGAGATTTCTCAATGAGCTAAAAACAGATTTGCCATTTGACCCAGAAATCCCACTACTGGGTATATACCCTAAAGAGCATAAATCACTCTACCAAAAAGAATACCTGCAGTTGTATGTTTATTGCAGCACTACGCACAATAGCAAAAGCATGGAACCAACTTAGGTGCCCAGCAATGTTGGACTGTATAAAGAAAATGTGGCACCTATGCAGCATAGAATACTACACAGCCATAAAAAGAAAACTGTCATGTCCTTTGTAGCAACATGAATGCAGCCGGAGACCATCATTCTAAGCAAATTATCAGAAACAAAAAAACTGACTACACATGTTCTTGCTTATATGTTTTCACTTATCAGTGGGGACTAAACACTGAATATACACAAGCATAAGAAGGTGAACAACAGACACTGGGGATTCCTAAAAGAGGAGGGGTGGGAAAGGGCTGAAGAGCTACCTGTTGAATATCATGCTCACCACTTCTGTGATGGGCTCAATAGAAGCCTGTCACCATGATACAATTTACCTAAGTAATAAAACCTACACATGGACTCCGTGGATTAAAAAAATAAAACAAATTTTCTCTCATTACGCAACATCACACAAACTCCCTTATAACGGTCAAGGAATAGGCAACCCTTTTGAGTCCCCTCCCACTGTGAGGGCTTTTCTGTCCTCTCAATAAATCCTGCTTTCTAAAATAATGATAATGATAATAATAATAGTCAAAGAATGAGAGACGAGAAATAATGTGGAGATACCATTATCTACAGATGGGTTCTCCCACAGAAGTAAATGCATATCTACACTCTACCCTCTGCTTCTTAGAAGGAATTCCCTACACTGTCAATATCACCCCAGTAAGCTTTCGGTGAGACTTCCTTCCAGAAACAAACCTTTGCTTGTTGCAATGAGCTGTATGTGCTCTGCAGAAGATCTTATAAATTTGAGGCAAACAATCAGCTGACTATGGGGATATGTTGAGTCAGATTTGGATGTTTCTACTTAAGCCATATCCACAATGGCAACCAACAGGTCTATTTAATAGATATCAAAATCTAACCATGGTAAGTTCATTTAAGATCATGAATGAATTTTAAGCATCTTTATAGATATATTTGCGAGTGAGATGATAGAAAAGAAAGCTGATACAGCACATAAAAGGTGTTTCATGAATTCTCTGAGATATAAATGGTCCTGAACTACTTTGGCTAATGAAGGAAACTGCTATGTAAATAATCTAAAACAGCAAGCAAACCATTACACCATACTTGAGGAGTATGTTGGAATTTACTTTTCCAGAACAATAGCAGATTACCTTTCTGGTAATATGTGGTTTGGTTAAATATTAAAAGTGGCTGGTGTGTCCTTGAGTTCATCCTGACTGATCCTGGCACATTCTGAGTGGCAGAGGAGTTGACCTGAAATTGAATATTTGCTAGCAATAATCCACCAAACAAATAATAACTCACATGTGCTTAATCTCAGGATTATTATATTCTGTAGTTACTAGCTATGTTTTGAACTGCTGCACGTAGTTCACTGTGCATTTTCAAGTTGATTTTTATTCAAGGAATTAAATTTGCTTTATGTGTATCCACTTATTTGCTATCACTGCTGCCTGGTAATTATTATTACCTCTATTTTATATCGGAGGAAATAAAAAAGTTTCAGATTGTTAAGGAGCAATACTCTAGAACAGGAAAATTGTAAATCTCACAGAAAATATTCAGAAAGATTTAGAATTCTTGAGTTTCAGTCGAGGAAAACCCAAGGACCATCTAGTTAACCCTCTCATTTAAAAGATGAAGATGGTGATATTAGAACCATTTCAATGTTCTATTTAGTGAACGTAAATACTTTTCAATTTCATTTCTATTTCCTGAGTTTGAAATGAGAATACTTACACTAGCTGTTTTCTAATAATAGAATTCTCATAACCACTAATGGGAGAGTGCCAAGATGAATGGAACTGTCTCTCTGTCTGAAGTCTAGCTAATGTGTTCACCGGTCAGTGTAGCACGAGGAGGACTTTGCCAGGGCTAGCAGCCTAGATCTGGCCTCTTTCAGGATACTAACTTCACTTTCAGTAAATGGACCTTGAATATGTTTTTAGACCTCCCTGCCTTCATCTCTAAAATTAGGGGTTGGACTAAATCTTGTTAAGTGTTCATGGAGTTCTAATGTGCCACAATTCTCACTTTCTTTATATAAATTTTTCAAATGCATAATACATATATATGTCATAGATATGCAAATTCACAGACACTATAAAGAGAGAAAGGAAGAAGAAATTAGAAATGGAAGATTACATTATATCTGACTATATTTCAAAGGTAAGTGATCTCCAAGGAGAGAGATGTTGTTTCAATACTTCTTAATGTTGCGCCTTCTAATAGACAATAAATTCTGAAGCGCCTGGTTCCTCTTGGGATATATTCATTTTCTATTTCCTTCGTGAAGTTTGTGCTTTCAAATAAGCATCAAGTTCTCATTGTTTTAAAAAAGTTTTTTTAGAGCTGGGGTCTCGCTCTGTTGCCCAGGCTGGAGTGCAATGGTGTGATCATGACTCACTGCAGCCTCGAACTCCTGAGCTCAAGCAATTCTCCTGCCTCAACCTCCTGAGGAACTGGGAATAAGGTGTGCCCCCATACTCAGCTCAAGTTCTCTTAATTTGATACACTGTGACTACCCTTGCCCATGAGAGGGTCTGGACACATCAACTCTTGCAGTAAAGGAGAAAAAGGCAGGGTGTGTCTCTTTGAATGAGTCTCTTTGGATTTTCTTGGATTCTGGAACTGTAACTCTCAGCTGGCAGTACCACTGCATTCCTCTGGTAACCGATTATGTCATCGCAAACAAAGATTTATGAGCCTCAACTCTAAAGAAACAGAAGGCAGGATGAATTATGAGAAGTTCCAGGTCTGCAAACACTTTCTCCAATAATTAGCCTAAGGTGGGGAGGAGGGAGAAATTAACCTCACTAAACTCCCATTTTACACAACCCAAATAATGCGTTGCTAACATCTGACTGAGCACAGAAATTCATCTTGAGGTGATCCAGTTTAAAACTCCATTTGTAAATTCAGTCTGAAGGGCTTCAAGTGAAAGAAATGAGGGCTGGAAAATGCACAGTGGGGTGTAGCTGGCCCCTCTGTGGGACAACCTGGGTGACTTAATGGGGCTTTCCAGCCCTGATGGATACACAGGCAAACAAGAAATGGCTTGTGTTCCAAGAGAGAGGGAAGAGTTCATTAGCACAGATGCAAATGTCTGTGCTTTCCTGATGCAGACACAGAAGAGCCAACCTGAAGAGGCAGTGGCGTCCCCGTGACTCCTCACCAGGTCAGTGTGAATTTGCAGTCCAACAAAGGCAAGGATCACACACTTTACTTAGCATACCATTACCTAGATGCATTCCACTAACTATAATAAAGATGCAATAAAATATCATCCAACCCATGTACATTAGTAGCCGTTCATGAAGAAACTGTAAGAGAGAAGGTTTCTTGGGGAACAGGCAGTAGGAATCCCCAATCTACTAATCACTGTGTGCTGTGTATCTACCATGTGAGAGGGGTTATTATGAGATCCAGTAAGGAATAAGCAAATAATACACGGATCTTCCAGTGTAGCTCAGGGAGCATGGTACATGCATGCAGGTAGGACCAATGACACCAGGCAGAGTTAATGTGAGGCATAGAGACAGGAAGTCCGATGGGAGTTTAAAGTCTGAGGGCTATAAGGAGTTTTAAAATGCTTCTAGGGTGGCTCAAGCCTATAATCTCAGCATTTTGGGAGGCTGAGGTGAGGGGATTGCCTAAACCCACAAGTCCGAGAACGGCTCAGGCAACTTGGCAAGACCTCATCTCTACAATAAACCAAAAAATTAGCCAGGCATGGCAGCACGTGGCTGTAGTTCTGGCTACTTCGAATGCTGAGGTAGAAAGATCACCTAAGCCCAGCAGGTCGACGTTGGGGTGGCTGTGAGAGTGCCACTGCACTCCAGCCTGGGTAATGGAGTTGCACTCCAACTTAGGAGAAAAAAAAGAAGAAAAGAAAAATGCTTCCAGAAGCTGCTCTGGTAGAGAGGATTCTGGTAGATCCACAGAAGTAAAAGCCTGTGGGGAGCGACAATGGGATTGTGGATTCACCAGGAAGGGACATTGGGAGGGAGACAAAACAAGGTGGCAGAAAGTAAAAGAAAAAGCAAAACGGTTTTTGGAGAGTCATTTAAGAGAAAGGTCTGGGAAGAAACGGGGAGGAACTCAGACAAGGTTGGAGAGCATTCTAAGAAGAGAGAAAGAAAATAGATACTAAGCACTTAGGATTTACTGGTCACTATGCTAGGTATTCTACATGTTATCTCAATTCTCAGGATGTTCAGATGGCCAATGACACTGCTCCTATTTTACAGATGAGAAACTAAGGCTCAGTGGCATTAAGTACTTGGAGCCACAAGTGGGCACCAGCCCTTCCAACTTTCAAACCTTATGCTTTCTCTATTACTCTGTTCGGTGTTCCTGAATCCCCTTTAGAGGTTAGCTCCTCACTTATTGAAGTAGGAGACTAGACTTTATAAGCTCTAAGGTTCATTTTGACTTCAAGTATGATGGATCTATTATTCTAAATATATAGAGAAAAAAACAGAAAGGGTATTTCAGGATTAAAAAAAAAGAATGGGAAACTGGAAAGTTACATAGAAATTTTAAGATGAGATAGATAGTTATGTAGAGATGAAGAATTCTGACAGACATTCAAACCAACTTTGACATTCCTCCTTGTCCTGATCTCTAATTAGGGCCAGAGGAGTCCAGGCCAGTCAGTCCTGTCTCAGAGAGAGATACCATGGAGGTGACTGCCCCCATTAACCATAAGATAAATCCAGAAACAAGTGGAGTCAGTGTCTCAGCCTGGTCTCTGGAGACCAACCTTTTCTTGCCCAGGTCTGCAGCCAACCCTTTCCCAGAGCTTCCCAGAACTGCCTGGAACTGAAGGAAGAACCTTTCCAAAACAAAGAAGGACATAAGTCACTAGGACCTTGTGTAGGGCATATTTCATCTCCCTAGCAGATGACCAAGAAGAATAAGAAATTCTCAGGAGAGATGCAATGAAGGACAAAAGGAATGAAATGGAGACTGAAGAGTGAATCTTGAACATACAAGAAAAAGGGGGTGTAGAAAAGAAAGCACCACAGGAATACCAGACAAGACATACAACAAGCAAGAAAAAGGTCATTTATATAACCTTTTATAAACGTGTCAAAAATTAGGTATTTGTTCCTGGTGAGAGTAGTAAAATCAGGAGTGAGAAACAGATGAAGTAGAATGATATTGAAATAAATGGACAAAAAGTTCCACTGTGAGTAAGGAAATCCTCAATACAGCCTCGCCCAGGGCACATCACCTGTCTCAAATAGGACAAAAAAGTTTGTGTGTTTACATAGACTTTTATAGATGCATTCTGGAGAAACTCTGATCACGCTTGAGCAACATGAACTAAAGAAATGAGTATACGTAATCCTGGGTCATTTTCTACTCCGCTTGCTACGTATTTTTTGTTTTCTTTTTGAAATGTCTGGATTCTATAGAAAAGGCAACCTAGAAAAATCTAGGACTGCAAGCTAGCCAAGGCTCTTGCCATCACAGTGCTGAGATGAGGCCCTCAAGCCTCTGTAAAGAGTATATTGAAATATTGAGACTAGTAAATCAAAATGAAGAATGAATTAATTATGTGTCCTCTAAATGTTTTAAACTGCTGGGGAATATGAAACTCCAGACAATGGTTTCTCTCCTGGCATAGGCTCACTACTGCATTTGTTTCTTCATTTCCCATCAGAAACTTGGGAAGTTGGGTACTAATGGCTGAGATGTGCAGTGAAATGGAACTGCGTTCAACCGGGGCCCACCTGAAAATAATGAACTCTTCTGAGGATGTAGCTTTAGTTCATTAGTGTGAATACAGGCCGAAAACCATGTGAAACACCCTGGTGCAAATTTCTTTCTCTTTTGGCCGTTTTCTTTAATGGACATTTGCTTTGTCAGACTTACATTTCAGTGGAGTTATAAATATAGAAATGAAATATTGATCACTTGTCTCAACCCATCCACGACTCATGTGAGATCACACGGCTCCCTCCTGCCCCACACAGCTGTAGAGGTCCAGGTGGGTGGGGCGTGTGAGTGCTTTCAGAAACTGAACTCCCTTGAACGGCTCTTCAGTTGAAATCTGTCTTCAAAATGTGTTTTCTCACTTGACTATTTCAAGAACCAGAAGTAAGATCTGGGATAGACTTTTTCCCATGAAAATCAGTGCCCTGTCACGTTGCAAATCTTTTCCTTCCCACCCACAGAGCTGGTCAGTCTCCATTCATTTGGGCACCACAGGCATGCAGAATGACTGGTGGTGGCCCAGGCAGTGGCTGGGAGAGGCTCACTACCACAGAGGTTTGCACAAGGCTCTCAGCTGGGAATAGCAGGCAAGCAGCAGAAGAATAACCAAGGCTTGTTCTGTTTCCAGGCAAAATGCAAATAACGCATTCCCTGGATGGTAGGTCAAAACAACCACCAACGTAAACAAAGTAAGAGAAAGAAGTTTCACAAGAGCAGGCAGCTACTGATTTCCTTAACCTTGTTATTGGGCAGAAACTCTACTAGTTTTTGATGGGTTAGCCTGGTGGATGAAACCTTGACCAAGTTACAAATGTTAATGTCACCAGTTTGGACAAACTGACAGCAAGAGACTCCTGATGTGATTTATTGAGAAGGATACAGCATCATTTCTGTGGTATTTCTGCCAAAAAATTCTTAATAAGAATCCAAGCATGAGTGAATATCAGCAAATCCAAATTGAAAGACATTCAGCAAAATAATGGATCTGTATTCTTCAAAAGGTCAAGGTCAAGAAAGACAAAGAAAGGGCTGATTAAGGTGACCAAAGAGGCATAACAAGCAAATGAAATGTATGATCTTAAATTAAAACCCCTAGCTGTAAAAGCATTATGCAATTGATGAAATTTGAATATAGTCTACGAATTAAATAATGACATTAAATAAATATTAAGTTACTTGACTTTGACAATTGCATTATATTCATGTAGGAGAGCATTTTCTGATCTTAGGAAATAACAATGAAGTAGTTACTGATAAATGTGTGCAATGTCTCCAACTTAGTCTTCAATTACTAAGGAAAAAAAATATTCGTATCTTTCTAGAGAGAAACAGAAAAAAAGAGAATGATATAGCAGATGGGACACAATATAAAATTGGTAAGTCTGGGTAAATGGTATAAGGGAGTTTCTTGTACTCTTCCTATTCTTCTGGAAGTTTGAAAATATCATACTAAAAATTACCAAAAAATTGTCCCCAATACTAAAGCTAACAGAACCAGGACTATAGTTATCAGCTTCTCCTTCAAGAACAAAATGTAAAAACCTGCCAGCAAGCTTCCAGCAGCTCTGAGATGGAGGAAGCATTCTCCACCCTGCCTTGTCACTGGGCAGAACACTCAGAGCAGCTGTTTGAGAACTCTGAAATGCAAATAGTAGCAGATGGATTGGGGAATATGTCTGAATTCCAAGTTCTACTGAGCTGGTGGTGAGTTTCTCCTCTGGCACATCCCCTGGCCTGAACTCAGTGTTGCCTAAATCCCGGAAGTGGGCCTCAGTGCATAGACACAGAAAACCCCAGAAGCTGATCTCCAGTTTGGGCTTTGGAGAATGAGGAGAAACTCTTAACTCTGAGAGAGAGAGAGAGAAAGAGAGAGAGAGAGAGAGAGAAATCCTGTTCTTTTTTTTTTTTGGAGTTGGAGTCTCACTTCATCATCACCCAGGCTGTAGTACAGTGGCACACTTACGGCCACCCCAGCGTTGACCTCCTGGGCTTCGGCAATCCTTCTGCCTCAGCTTTCCAAGTAGCCGGAACTACAGGTACGCACTATCACGCTTGGCTAATTTTTTAGTTATTTTAGAGATGAGGTCTCGCCAAGTTGCCTGGGCTGGTTTCGAATCTGCTGGCTCAGGCAATCCACTCACCTTGGCCTCTCAAAAGTGCTGGGATTACAAGATGAGCCACCGAGCCTGTTCTTTTTATCTTCTTTCCTTCCAGTTTTTCTTTATTCCCTCACACCCTAGTTCTAATGCCAGTTTAAGTTTGCAGTAGTGGTGGCGGCCACTGCCAGAATCTACAACGCTCTAAGAGAGGCCTGTGATCCCAATAGGATGGGAGTAATCCTGACTGCATATACATATAGATTCAAGAAGCTCAGTAAACTTCAAAAATGACATAACAAAAGAGTTTCATACTCAGACACATCATATTAAAACTGCTAAAAATGAAAGACACAGGGAAAAACATGAAAGCAACCAGAAAAAAATAATAAATTACATACTAAAGAATACCTATGTAATTACTGTAGATTTCTTACCAGGATTCATGGAGGTCAGACTAAAAAGGATAAAATAAAACTGACCCTAGCTACAGATAATATGTTCTTCTTTGCAGAAAATCCTATTTATAAACATACATCAAGATTGCAGAATATAAGATCAACACACAAAAATTAATCATACTTCTACATAAAAGCAACAAACAATTGAAGACTGAAATAAATAAAATATGTTAATGATGTTCTAAAAAAGAGAAGTATTTAGCTATAAATCTAAGAAAATATGTGCAGGGTCTTTGTACAGAAATCGCACAATGTCAGGGAAAGAAATAAAAAACATAAACAAATGGAGAAACATATCATGTTCATGAATTGGAAGATTCAACAGAATTAATGAAATTCCTATCAAAATCTCAGCAGGACAGTTTGTAGACATAGAAAAATTGATTATAAAATTTATACAGAAAAAAAAAGAAAATAGACCCAAAAGACCATGTAAAAAGAGAAATAAAGCTAGATAAATTATAAAATCTGATTTTAAGACTGATTTTGTAAACCTATAATAATCAAGAAAGTGTGATATTGATGAAGGCATAGTAGCATTGATTAATGGAGCAGAATTGAGAGTCCAGAAATAGACCAACACAAATTGGACCTATTGATTTTGGACAAAGGTGCAAAGGCAGTTCAATTGTCAAAGGATAGTATTTTTAATAAATGTTGTTGGAATGCCTGGACATTCATTTGCAAAAAAGTCAAAATGAACTTTGACCTAAACTTTAGACCATATAAAAACTTAAAGTGGATCACAGATTTAAAAATAAGTGTAAAACTGGAAAAAGTTTAATAGAAAATACAGACAATTTTCACAATCTGGGGTTAGGCAAATAATTTTTATTCAGAAAAACAAAATCCGATCTATCAGAAATTTGACAATTGTACTTTGTCAAAATTAAGAATATTTTCTGTGTGCAAAACTCAACTGTAAAAAAAAAAAAACCAACCCTATTTTAGAGAGGGGCAAAATACTTAAATAGACACTTCACCAAAGGGGATATATGGAAGACACTTCACCAAAGGGGATATATAGAAGACAAATGCATGCATAAAGATGCCCAGCATCACTAGTTATTAGAAAAATGCAAATTAAAACCACAATACATTACCACTACATACCCATCAGAATGTCTAAAATAATACTAAGTACTGGCAAGGATATTGAGTTACTGGGACTGTCATACATTGCTGGTGGGAAGGTGGTCTAGCAAATGTTTTCCTGGGTGGAAAGCATTTGGCAATTTCTTATAAAGTAAACATACACTTATCATATGATCCAGCAATCCACTTCTAAGCATTTTGCCCAGGAGACATTAAAATATGTTCATACAAACCTATACACAGGTTTTTATAACAGTCCTATTTATAATTGCCGTATACCGAAAACAATCCAAATGTCCTTCAAGAGGTGAATTGTACGTAGGCACCTGTTGTATAGATGTGGTGCATCTGTACAATGGAATCTTACTGAGCAATAAAAAGGAATTAACTATTGATACATGACACAGCTTAGATGAAATTAAAAGCATTATGCTGAGTGAAAGAAACCAGTCTCTAAAGGATCCATACTGTATTATTCCATTTATATAACATTCTTAAAAAGGCAGAACTCTAGTGACAGAGAAAATTTCAGTAATTTTTAGGGCTTGGGAGGTGATTAGAGTGTGACTACAAGATAAAAGCATAAGGGAGTTTGCAGAGAGTAATATAAGCACTATGTTTCCTGATTGTGGTAGGGGTTCTGAGGTTCTATAATGTGTTAATTCATAAACTTGTATACACAAAAAGGCCATTTTACTGTTTGTAATTTTAAAATTAAATTTAAAAGAAAAAAGTCTTAAAAATAAATTTACCAGCCTCTATGACATAGGTATAATTCATTTTCTTGTCATGTTGCTTTGGGTAGTTTGGAGAAAAACATCTACCATCAGAAATCAGTCAGTTTGGAATTTAACAACTGTCCTGATTCCCCAGTTGTCTGTTGTAAACAATCATCCTAGCAGCTTGTCAAGGAGAAAGGTACCCTATTCAGTATTCGTGGGTATTCTGATGGTTTGGGATTGCTATTCCTACAGATGCGAGAGCTGCTTCAAGTTATAAAGGCTGGAAATGTTCCATATGGAGGCAGGCGATGAGGGTGAGGAGTTGCCAAGTAGGACCAGCTGCCATATATCCAAGGGTCCTCACAAGATGGAATTATCTTCATGAGCTCACTGTGGTCGAGAGTATGACTTTCACTCTTCTGGGGTCAGAGATTTGATCTTGTCATTACCTCAAGTTGATTGGATGTGGAGAGTATAGTGAAGATCTTTCATAGCCTTTATGCACACTTAAAATTGTGAGCTGACACTCTTTCTTAGAATCATCCAGTTGGATTCACTCTTTTCCAGGATGCATGGTCAACAGCAGCCTTCTGGTAGTTCATCCATTTGTTTATTCACGTCTCTATATGTTCCTAAAGCTTCTGCAATGTGACAGACATTATCTAGGTGCTGAGAATACAAAAATAAATAATGCATGTCCATTGCATGGAGCAGCTCATGCCTCCTCAGAGGTTTGGCTGTAGAGTAGAGAGTGTGATGGCTAACTGACAGGTATTCCAGGCCCTGTGGCAATGATTTTCCGCATTGTGATTTAACAAAATAAAGTTAGGTGCAGTCACTCTCTTGTGAATTGCTTAGCAAAAAAAAAAATCATTATCTCTGACTGAGTACACTGAGAAAAAAATGATAAAGCCCTAGGATCGGGCCCCAAACTGATGAATCTGTGAGGAACTGTCCCCTTGTAAGAATTCAGTTTATATCATAACACTAATGATACACTTCAGAGCCTAAAGGATGATTACTTTTATACTCAACCTACACTCAGGAATTTTACTCCAACTCATATCTCTCCATGTACACTGTTTTGTATTATCTGTAATACACTATCCTATTTTCATCAGGCTGCAAACTAAGGCCAGAAACTGAGTCATGATCATACTTTCTATCACCCCTTCCATCCCTAGCAAGTAGTTCAGTGATTTGCAACTAATATTGAACATGATTATAGTTTGTGTTTGTAAGAAAGTGGGTGTGTGGGCTGGGAAAGAGAGAGATAGAGAAGGTATAGGGGAGGGGAAGAGAGAGAGACAGAGACAGAAAGAGAGGTTTAAGCTACTTGGAATTTGCAGTTTCTTTAAGTACCTCTTAAGTAAAGCATACTTTTAATTGGCTAGTTCAAGAAATACACTTTTCAATGGGAAAAAAAATGGATTCTAATTTTGGCGGCTACTCATTAGCTATGTTATCTGTATATAGTAATTATCATCTCCTTGGTTTTGTCAACTATAAAATGAAATGTTTAGGCTAGAGAATTTCTAAAAATTCTGGTATCTGTTGATTCCTGAATTTATTGAGACAAAATCCTGTCTTCCACATTCTCCACTGCTTACATTGCCATTCGTTTCACCAATCCCTCTTGACACTTAAAAGGACTTTGTGAAAACTATTAGTATGAGAGATTTCCCATAGCCATCATATCATATATGCTCCTTCTGACATTCCACATGTTTTCAAAGGTAATTGGAAATACTGGATACAATTTAAGGGTCATTATTGTGTTAGCCAAGAAAATAGCTAATGATGACTTTAGCTACTGGGCTATTCAGCCAATCATAGAACCCATTAGCTCAATTAAGTAAATCAGAGAGGAGAAACATTTATATTTAAAAAGCCACCCACCACTACCTATTACTTGCCTGTGAGGTTTCTATTCCATGGTGAATTCAAATTGTTTCATTCCATATAGAAGAAATCAGATGACCAGATCATCTGATTTAGCACATGCAGCAATTCAAGATCACTTAATGCTTATAACTTTAAACCAAAAATTATGTTAAATAGCAATTTTAAGAAAGCAGATAAAACTAGAAGCCTTCTGTGTAAATCAGAGTTTGAGTTTTTCTGGAGTGCCATATTTCGCTGAACTGGGGGATGTGGGAAGTAACATGTGGACTTTTCTTCTCTTTTTTTTTTTTTGAGTTGGAGTCTCACTTTGTCGCCCAGACTGGAGTGCAGTGGC